>NW_009636575.1:0-7614 GCF_000690535.1 Cariama cristata | reverse complement strand
TGAGGGGGGAGCGCTGCGGCCTCCACGTCCCCTTGAAGGGGCCGCAGCGCTGCCCCATGTCTATGTGGCGTTATATCGCCGGCGTCATGTCATGTCAGGCGGGTGCGAGGCGTCAGCGCTGTGGGTGACACTGTGGTGGGGGCGCGTCCCTGCGCCGTGAGCTCCACGCCAAGGTCAGGCGTGGGCTGCGAGCTCTGTGCTCGCCTCGCGGGGGGTCGTGGGGTTTTTAACTGATATCAGGGGTCTGTGAGAAACTCGTATCCTGGAGCGGAGGCACCGGTCCCGGCGAGCCCTTGCGTGGGTGTGCAGGTCTGCGGGAGAAACTGTTAGCTGGATGTCTGCCCTTCCCTTGGACGTGTAGGCATTGTTCGTTGCTGAGGTGTTTCTTGAGTGAATGTGAGATGTGTTTAGACTCGGCTCGCTTGGGGCTTCTGGCTTGCACCCAGTAACGATTTGTTACCAAGTGAAAGCATCTTGGAAGGTTGACTTGAACAAGGGAGCACCTTTGAGTTCAAATGCAGGATACCTCTGGAAAAAGCAGGGAGAGAAAGGCTCATCCACGTCACTCTAGTGGGGTGGTGTTCCTGAGCGGTTTGGTGTGATGTGCAGCCCTTCAGAGAAGGACAGGAAGCCTCTAGGCCAGCTTTTCTTTTTTTTTAATACACTAGTGGGAAATGGTATTATTTCAGCTTTGTACATTCAGTGTCTTCTCCTGACACTGACTTACCGCTGTTGTTATGTGCCTACAGGATGTTGGCTTCAAGGGTGTTCAGCCTCGTTGGGAAGAGAGCCATTTCCACCTCCATCTGTGTGAGAGCGCACGGACATGGTAGGTGGCAACTGCTTTGGTTTTTTAGTAAGGATGATAAAACAAGCACTTTAGAGGAAGAACACAAAAAGCTGCTGCTGAGGTTTGGGTAAGGCAAGAATTGGGGTAGAGGAGGGGTTGGTGAAGGCTGGTGCCTTGCCTGGTGGCAGGAGATCTGAGCAGTCTGTGCCAGCAGATGGCATTGCGGAGGTGCAGGCAGGGCTGACTGCTGCTGGGGAGGTCGCAGGACCCGAGGGCCAGGCAAAAACTAGGGTGGAAATAGTGTAGAGGGCTTCTGGGTATTTGGTAGGGGAGGTGATCAGTGTGACAGCTGGAAACGGAGATAGCTGAGACATTGATAAAGTAATTTTTGATATTAACTTTTATGTAGATCCCCCTTCTGCTTTATTCTTACACTCTTAAAATAGCATCCATTTTAAATGCTTCATCTGGAAATGTTTTCCCTCCTGGATTCCTTAACTGTCATCACCTTTTTGACTGAGCTGTTGGGTTTTTTTGTGTTGTAACCAGTAAGAGATGTTTGCACAAGAATCAGGAACTTGAGTGGATGTCTCTTCTATTCCCATGTGCAGCTGGTGTTGTCAAAGCAGAGGATTTCAGCCTCCCGGCCTATGTCGACCGTCGTGACGTTCCCCTGCCTGAAGTGGCCTTTGTAAGGGATCTCTCTGCTCAGCAGAAGGCGCTGAAAGAGAAGGAAAAGGCATCTTGGACTGCTCTGTCCGTCGATGAGAAAGTTGAATGTAGGTAGCGGGGGCTGTAAGTAACCTTACAGCTAGCAACGATGCGATTTTATCTATTGCACGTTCATTACTGACAGCTTTTACTAGAAAACCCGCCACAGACACTGCCTCTTAGGGCAGCTGTTAAAACCCGCTCTTTCCAATGGCTCTGTGAGCAGAGCCGTGAGCCATGAGGGAGCTTTGTTAATTACGATAGAGCTCCTTGTGTGCGCGCAAGTGGAGATCAGTGCTTTGTGTTCTTGGGATCCTTGGTGCTGTTTCAAAAAGTTAGAAGCGCCTGCTGGGGTGTCTGTTACGTACCTGTTATATTATGAGGTCAAGTTCACCAATTTTTTTCCTATTCCAGAAAACAAATAATATTTGTTTCTTGATTCTCATCTGCCTTCGACAAGCCAGAAAAAAAAAAATCTCTTCATTACAACAATATGCGGTTGTTAGTCCAGCTAAGTAAAATGAACCCTGGGTATTTGAATGTTAATGACCACTGACCTTAGTGTTATGAAATCTCAGCTAATTAAAGAGCCGAGCAGGTGTTTTGATTTGCAAATAAAACTACATCATCTTTTCTAACTGCCGTCATGGTACGCAAGTGAGAACCTGATCTGTGAACAGTGCTATGTCCACCGTTGTCAAGGTGAGAAGGTTTAAATGCTTTGGGGAACCATTAAAATATTCCTAAGCGCTCTCCAAATCTAATGATGTTTTGAATTTCAAAATTGTGTGGACTTTAGGGGCAAAGCTGAGAAGCCTTTTGAGGTACAAGCATTCCTGTTGAAATTATTTGTGCTAGGAAGCTTTATGGTCAATAACTGTACTGGGAATTGGAGGGGAGGAAGGAGAGCTCCATTTCCTCTTCTGTCAGGCCTATAACGCAACTTTTGCACAACTTTACCATCATCTACAAAATGGAGACTAACGCTGGCCTGTTAGGGGGTGAAACGTGTGGGGATGGTGAAACACAACTCTTTAATTTGGCACAAGTGCCTTGGTCTTTGCATGGGAGAAGCCAGCTAATTCAGAAGCTCTTTTAACATCCTTTCCATTTCAGTCAGCTTTAGGCTTTGGTCACCTCCCTCTGGAGAGTGCTGTGTTGCCTGGCAAGTCACAGGAAAAATAAAAGAAATGATTTGATGCTTTAACTTTTTTTGCAGTGTATCGTATCAAATTTAACGAGAGCTACGCAGAAATGAACAGAGGATCAAATGAATGGAAGACTGTCATCGGTGGAGTACTGTTCTTTCTTGGCGTAACTGGTCTCATCCTCATTTGGCAGAAACATTACAGTAAGTAAATGCCATACGGTGTTAACTCTTAAATGAAGAGCAAGATCAATTGATGCCTGATGGGAGATTAGAGAATTCTCGGTAGACTGCTCCGGGGGGTCAGAATGGCGTGTCAAACAGCCGTTCCCATCACCTCCTGGCAGTTGCTCTTTAGTTAGTCTCTGAAGACTCAATTCTGGAGTTGTAATTTCATGGAGATCAGCAGGTACGTAGCGTAAATGTTCAGGAAGCTGACTCGTAGAAAGCTGAAGGGGGAGGAGAGGAAAGGGAAGGTGAAGAATGGTGATACTACTGATCCCAGAGCTTCCCCTCTCGGTGAAACTTGCTGTTGCAAAAGCTTGTTGCCGCCTTGGTAGTAAACATTTGGGTTTCTGCCATGTCTGGCTTCCTTCCCAGCTAACGATCCTACCTCGAGGGAGCCCTCCAGCTGCCGTAAGGCAGAGCACGCAGTTAAATGAGCTGCTCTCCGTCTTGAGGCTTCGTCTAGTCACGGTGAAAGTAGGAGAAGGCAGTTGTCTTAGTGCAAGCCTTTACTGATGAATGAAATGGCTAGAGAATCGATGCTGGAATCTGGTTTGTGCTGAAATTGGGTGTAGGGGAGTAGGTTTGAACCAATGATGGTATGCGTGTCATCAACACCGATGGTTTTGGGGGAAAAAGCTCTTTGTTAGTGAAATTTGTACCTCAGTTCCCAACTTGCTCATTTTGTGTCACGATGTAATTCCGCCTGCTTTTGAATTGCAGTGTACGGCCCTATTCCGCACACCTTCTCTGACGAGTGGCTGTCGATGCAGACGAAGAGAATGTTGGACATGCGGATTAATCCTGTGGAAGGCATCTCTTCCCAGTGGGATTTTGAGAAGAACGAATGGAAGAAATGAAGCAACTCAGTGGAACCTGCTCTGCTTGAGTATGAAATAATTCCATCACCTGTGTGTGACCTCGTTGCTTATGTACTGGAACAACCTCTCCATCTACATAGATGCTAATAAATGTCTGGTTAACTTGAAAGTTTCCTTTTATTGGTCTTGGAATGTGTTTGTTGTGATGGGCAGAGGGGCAGAGCTTTCCCAGACAGTCTTGTCATGGCCGGTATATGATCGGTTACAGGGAATGTTTCTGGGGCACAGCCAGCAGTCCGGCTGTGCAGAGGTCTGAGCTACATGTAAGGTAAGCAGATCCCAGCTCCCGCCGAGGCTCAGCAGCCCATAACCACTCCAAAAATAGTAGGTCAGCGCTCCAAAAGGCAGCGATGCGAGTCAAACCAAGCAGGTTGTGTGGCGGAGATGAAGGCTGCTCCGTCTATCTGTCCTCTGTGCGAAGGGAACGTGTTCTTAACGGCGTGGGCAGGCTGCAGACCTCGTTCTGATAACCTCTGCGGACTTGAGTGAGGAAGAGAGAGGTTTACTAGATCTAGTTCAGCCAAGAATAGGTTTAGATGAAACCCCAAAGCGTGTTTTGTGCCTCGCCTCTTGTGTGAGGTGACAGTGTTCAAAGGCGATCGCTGCAGCTAGGGGAGGGAAAGAAATTCATCTTGGAGCTTGTATGAAATGCAGTGGTCTGAACAAGTTCTGGTTCATGGCTTAACGTTTTCAGGGCCTGAGCTACAAAAGCTGGTGCCTTTGCTTTGCCTGTCGCTGTGGAATTTCTCCCTTTGGCTCATCTGGTATGTGTCCCCTAGGCTTTCTGCAGGCAAACGGTTTAAAAATGCCCCTCTGCAGACTTAAACAAGCTTTGGTTTCAGTTTGCTCTTTTCCTGATTACAGGACTGTCGTGGTTTTAAATCCATGCACGTGTTTAGCAGCTGTGGTGGAAAGCCTGTGGGGGGGATCTTGGCCACTTGTGATGGTCTGCTGTGCTGGGGGCTGGCCAGCCTCTCCCTTCCAGTCAGAGAAATTCAGGAAAGGTTTTTAAGGTGAGATGATTTGATGGGAGTTAAGTGATGAGCTCTCCTTCCTGCATCCGAGAGATCCCTTAGGTGAAATGTTTGTCTCCGGGGTGCTGGGAAGGATGTTACAAGGATGATGGACTCGCGGACTGGTGATGGCTGCGGGGTTTTTGCTACGCTCGTGATTTGCTTTTCTCTGCTCTTTATATAGCTCGTACCTCTGGCAGACTGATAGAACTGATCTGGGAGGGGGCTGGTGCGCTGCTAGGTTTATCTGCTTTGAAAACTGATGTTTTGAAGCATGTGCTGGAATTGCAGTGCTGCTTTACACCTCCTTTTATCTCCCTTCCTGGAGGGAGGGGGAAATGGGCTATCCTTAATGCTCCGTTAGCTGCACATCGCTTGTGCCACGCTCTGGTTTTCGAGGTGAATGCCTTATTCTGAATTCTGTTCTCGTTCCTGTGACTGGGAGGAATTAGCATGAATAAGGGAGAAATCCTGCTGAGTGCAGGGCTTGTACCAGCCTGTAGCATCCCAGAATGAAGCCCGGTGAGCATCGCTGGCAGGAGGGAGCCATTCCTCGCAGGAGCGTCCTCCTCTTCACCCTCCCCAAAAGGCTGCAAAAGCCCCAGGGAGCCGGAGAGAGAAACCTGAGCCTCACCACGGCCCTGGATCCTTATTCCATCCTCCCCTGCCCAGCACCAGCCACTCTTCTCTATCCCCTTCACCCGTCGGCGCAGCAGCAGAGACCTGCCGGAGCAGCCTGCAGCCGGTAAGTGAGCTGAGTTTGCAGGGGCTCTGCACGGTCCCCTCCTGGCATGTATTGCCCTTCCTCCTGCTCTTGG
Organism: Cariama cristata; assembly: GCF_000690535.1. Classification (NCBI taxonomy): domain Eukaryota; kingdom Metazoa; phylum Chordata; class Aves; order Cariamiformes; family Cariamidae; genus Cariama; species Cariama cristata. The sequence goes on along the minus strand of NW_009636575.1, from coordinate 2,029 downwards.
CAGAGGGATGCACCGTTGGAGGAGGGGTTGATCTCACCATCCTGTCTAGGATTTTCGGGTCTTTATTTGCAGCTAGACTTGGATACCGAGAAGCCACCTGAATCCTGATCCTGGGGAGAAAAAAACCATGGGGAGTGGAATGAGCAAGGTACTGGGGGGCCAGTGGGATGCTGGCCAGCTTGTCCTCCTCGGGCAGGACCTTTTTTCTGCAGCCCAGGGGGATGGTTGATCCCAGGTCATCACGGTGCCCTAAATACAACCATTTGCATCTTCCCTTTCTCATTGCCCTTCGAAACTTCAAGCACTTAAGAAAGGGAATTAAGAAAGCAAACAGTCATCACCGGGTTTTTATCCGAGGTGATGAGCTAAGTGTTTCTGGGTGTTAGAAAAGGGACAGCTGGCTTTAGATGCTTGTCCCTTGGGCACTCAGGCCGTGGCATTAGCATCCTCAGGGCTGAAGGGGGTCCCTGCAGGAAAATTTCCTTCCCTTGCCACCCCTCGGGACGTGTCTGCACTGTGAAGGGAGAAGTCGGCCGCTTCTTGCTCAGCTGAACTCCAGGGCTGGCAGAGGGGATTGATTTCTGTTGGTATCCTTAAATAACCGCTTGGTATGTGAGTTCTCCAGTTTAAAATTAGACACTAGGACAACAACAGAGGGACCAGATCAGGGCAAACTCTCTCTGCATGGCTCTGGTGTGATTTAACACTGAAGTTTCACCCTCTGCAGACACAGCCTGACCTGCGAAGTGGCTTTTACAGCCTCCCCAGTGCCTCCAAATCCTCTTGGGGAGCCCGGGCTGCCTTTGCTGGTGGCTGGGTTGTTGTGGACACGTTTGTGTTGTAGGATCTGGCTTTGCCTTGATGAGACGCAGGGCTCAGTGTCCCTCTTCCAGCAGTAACAGCTTGTGCTCTGCTGAGCACCATTTTGCTGAATCCAGGTGTTTGCATCCCAGGAGCGGGCTGGGGTTCAGCTGAATGGTAGAGGTGGGCTGGCTGTGACCCAGTGCTGTTGCAAACCCTTCCTACGACCTCTCAAACCAGGTGTCTTTGGCCAGATGGGTGCAAACAACTCCAACTGGTAGTCAGCTCTTCCTTTTCGTGCCCCTGGAAACTGCTCTGGTGGGCTCTTACACCCCATAAATACTCCGAGCTGCCCCTCTTTCTCCTTCATAACCCTGCAGCAGCATGTTGGAGAGCAAATTTGCATACTTGACGGCACTTACTGCAACATCCTGGCCAGAAAAAGGATTATAAATAGCCTGTGCCTTTGCCTGTCTGTCCCCGGCTGGCAGAGGCAACCTCTGAAACAACTTGCAAGAGGTGGTTGCTACAGAACAGCAGAACAAACCCGAGCTGCAGCGGGGCTGGCCTGGCTCCAGGAGCTGGGGAGATGGGGGGATCCCTGCTGGAGCCCCACCTTGAAGGAGGAGGCTGGGATGGGCTGAGCTGTTTGGGGAATCAAGCCCCAGCACTGCCTTCCCGATAGCAATAGGACCAGATGCAAGCCCCTTCCATCGATGAGCTGAGTTTTCCTGAGTTCTGCGCTCCCGGAGGGGTTTGGGCTGGTGATTGGAGTGGGCTCAGCTTTTGCTGGTCGTTAATGAGGATGGGTCACTGATTAGGGGCTTGGTTTGTTATTGCCTGGGGAGTTTGGTGCCAGATGCCCTGGTCCTGCTGGTACCACACGTGCAGCTTGATGCTCCTGCCGGGTCGGATGCTCATTGTGCCCGGCGCCGTCTGAAATCTCTGTCCTTTTTGTCACCTCCCAGGTTGTCAAAGGCCTCTACCTCGGGAACATCCACGGTGAGCACCTTTCCCTGCACCACCTCCGCATCTCTGTGGGATCCCTGGGCAGCTGGCGGGACTGGAGGAGTCTCTCTCCGCGGGGGCTCCCTGTGCCTGCTCCCAGCTGGGGACCTCAGCATCTTCCCGAGATCCAAAGCCCCCCCAAAAGCCCCATCCCAATTGCAAGTGGCCCTGTGCAGCTTTAGCCCAGGAAAGGGATGTCCGCAGGGAGATGCCGTCACCA
>NW_009636574.1:2541-2886 GCF_000690535.1 Cariama cristata | reverse complement strand
CCTCTCTGCCGACGGGGTGGTGGACGTGGCTCCGTACCCACAGCTCAGGTCCGTGGCCCTTGCCGCAGCCGTGGACAAACCCAGGGGCTGGGAGCCAGGGGTAGAGAGGGGCAGCCCCAGCCCTTCTGCCATGGGACCACAGCAGGAGGATGTGGGGCAAGGCCGGGCGGGACCCTCGGGGTACAAGGGGACCCCGTGACTCTCCCTCTGTTCTCCTCGCAGCCTCCCCCAGGCCGAGACCAAGGAGCTGCCGTCCCCCACCGCCTCGAGCCAAGCCAATACCTCGACCGCAGCGCCCGGCGGCAGCAACCAGTTCCTGAGCATCCTGACCCGCTTCATCCGCCA
>NW_009636574.1:1496-2110 GCF_000690535.1 Cariama cristata | reverse complement strand
GCTGCGGCAGAACCGAAGCGCGCGGCACCAGGCCCACTGCCGTTTGCAGGAGCTGACCATCGACCTGCACGACCGCAAGTTCATCGTCATGCCCACCGTCTACGCGGCCAACAACTGCGAGGGTCCCTGCAAGCTGCCCCTCTCTACCCGCGTCCCCAGCTACTACTCGCACACGGTGCTGCTCCTGGGCATGCAGGAGCGGGGCTCACCCCTCCAGCGGGCTCCCTGCTGCGTGCCCGTCCGCTACTCGGACCAGCTCATCATTTTTTCGGAGGGGCTGGAGGTCCGCAAGTTCCCCAACATGGTGGCAGAGGAGTGCGGCTGTCGGTAGAGGTTCCTGCCTACCTCCCCGCTTGCCTCCATCCCGTTCCCCCCCTGCCCAGTTTGCCCTCACAGCTCTGGAGTTGGTGCTTCTCCCGGAGACGGGAGCTCCCCACGTGTCCTTTCCCCACGGTTTGGCTCGTTCGTGTCGCTCTGCTTCTGGGCTCGTCTGAGGCCGTGCCTGGTTCAGCTGCAGCAGGTCCCTGGCTTCTGGGTTCAGCTGTAGCAGCCCGGCGTTTCCCTGCGCCCGCTCCCAGTGCCGGGGCTGCCCGAGGTGCCCACGGGGCCGTGCT
>NW_009636574.1:1125-1435 GCF_000690535.1 Cariama cristata | reverse complement strand
GGGGCTATGGCGGGAGGGCCAGGCTTGGCAGATCCAGCCAGGGCTACGCTTATTTATCCCTTGCCTTCTGTTCCTGTAGCAGCTGAGCAGGGCAGTGGTTGCTTCCTCCGAGCCCCCCACCCCACCTCGCAGCATCCTCTGGCCGTTTCCCAGCCCACGGCCCATCACTAAGCCCCCGCCACCCACACGGCTTCACTTGCAAAAGCAGAACAAGAGGCAAAATCCCCTCGCAGGGACCAGCCTTGCTCTGGGGACCCCTCCCCGTGTGAGCCAGGGGCCATGAAGAGCTGCTGGCAAGGGCTTTTGTGCC
>NW_009636574.1:355-717 GCF_000690535.1 Cariama cristata | reverse complement strand
GCAGCCCAAGTGGGGAGCCGGGTTAGCCCTGAGCCCCTGTACATCGGGGATGGGGTGGGCAGAGAAAACGCACAATCATAACCAGGGACAAGATCTTGCCTTGTTGGTTTGTTTTTTTTTTTAAAAAAAACATTCAATTTAATACCTTATTAAAAATGAAAATAGTTTATTTTAACCTCTATTGATTTAGCAAATACTTAAACCTGCCGTGGGTTGGGGCTGTGAACGTCTCCTGTAGTTGCTACAGCGCTGCGTGATATTGCACTTGTGTTTCTTTCCTAAAAGCGACTCTGTGAAGGCAAGGCCCGAAGGGATCCCCGGGCGATGGGCTCTCCAGCCCTGTTTTGTTACCACGAGGCTTT
>NW_009636574.1:0-345 GCF_000690535.1 Cariama cristata | reverse complement strand
TCCCCGGGGCCGGGCGTTTTCGGGGTGGTTGTTCGCCTGACATCCCTCTGCGGACAGCTGCAGCCTGACTTCGTTAACCCAGAATATACTGCGCTCTTGATTTGCTTTGAATAAAACCATTAACTGAATTGAAGAGCTACACGGTCTGGGCACAAAGTCTGTTCACTGCGATCCCTGTGCCCACTGCACCGCCTCGGGCACCATGCGTGAAAATGAAATGCAAGAGGGATTTTGGGTGGGGATGGAGAAACAGTGCGAAGCCAAGATGAGGAGAAGCTCCTTCCCCCGGTCCTTTCGGGTTGCCTTCGTGCATTTAATCCAGGGGGGCCCAAAGGCCCCGGGGAG
>NW_009636573.1:8702-27362 GCF_000690535.1 Cariama cristata | reverse complement strand
TAAAATATGGTACCATAAACATACAGGAACTTTTGTGGAAAACTGTAAGCTTTCCAGGACATTGAGAAACCCAAAGTGGAAAGTGTGATACAGAGAAAACTAAGAATATTTGTACTCTAGCACCTGACTTCAGTAAAAGGTATACAGTACTTCAGAAAAGTTTGAGTAGTCTCCTTGTGAAAATCTGAAGTTAAGAAATTATGACACCTCTAGTCAAATTTGTAAGTCTTGGACACAAGTCCTCAAAACTCTTGGCTGTTCCATATAAGTGCTACTTATGGAGAAGCAAGACCTCCTGTACATTTGTTTGAAGTAGAAACGCTAAGTAATAGAAACCCAGTTCCCTGAAAAATTCAGTAACAAAGAATTATGAAAAGCTCTTCCAAATTTCAGTTCATTTGAATACTTCATGCTTACACAAATCCCCCTAAAGATTAAGATAATCACATTAAAGCCTCTATGAATATAGCCAACAGGGATCACAGTAAGTCTGAGTTACCATCAGATAACTCTTTCATCATGAAACATATAAAAATAAGTTTTCAGCTGAGGTGCTTTTAAGAAATTCAGATGCCATTAGAGGTGGACAGAAGAATGAAGAACCTTAGCAACATTTAGCACACTGTGTAAAAATCCCTATACTGAATAACACTGTCAGAGAACTGGGAGGGGTATATTTGTGCTTTGCTGGGTGGAGGGGGTCAGAGGGAAGGGGGTGGAAATGCAATGCTGATAACATTTCTCAACAATGTGAAAACTGCCTTGTGAAAAATGAAACTCAGCTTTGGAGACTGTTGTTAGAAATTGTTTTTCCAGTACCAAATTGAAATTTCTCTCAAAATACATACACGTCCAGAACAAAGCTCTCCTCTCCTACTTTTTCAAATCACAAAAATAAAACATCAGGATAAAAATCCAGCCCTTTCATTCAAGAAAAATAACACTGCACAGAGACAAACCAGCTTCTTGGTGCATAGGACAAACTTATGCACTGCTTGTCCAACCTGTTCATAAAAGAATACTAACTCAAACTCTCATGTCTCCCAAATCCTGCATTTCTCTCAGGCACAATTCCCCAAATTCTCCACTGACTGCTAGAATTTTTGTAAATGGGAACACACATGTCACTGTTCCTGTTAAGTGGAAAAAAGTAGGTGTCTCTATGAACTTTCTAGCATCTTAGCAGATAGCCTTTAATATTTTGAAGAGAGGGAAAACCTTCTAAGCCTAGTGGTCATTTTTGTTTGTGCCTTTGGTGAGACAAGTTTTACTTTATAAGACAGTTTAATACTTGCATTAAATATATTCTATTCATATTAAACATTGCTCCTTAAGGGAATCAATATATCACTATGAAATGAACACTGAATGACTATGTGACAAAGCTAAAACAAAAACCTCTTGTTTAGAAATACCTTGTTTCAATGTTATCAAAACAAGACCAATCTGTATGAACAATTACCATTTAAAATTGGCAACAGTCAACACATTTTAATGACATGTTGACAATGTTGAAATGTTTAGCTAGAAAAGCACCCTATAAATGCATACTTATTTTACTTGCTCAAACAGTGACAACACAAAAGACTCTAAACCTAGTTTTGATGTCAGTCATGTACCATGTACAGGTTGTTCAAATATAAGCTTTAAGTCTGGCCTTGTCCCATCCCTACAGAGGCGCCTGATGACTTCAGTTGGGGGCTATGGGGCAGGGGGAGGGGTCAGGCCTGCCCTGCCAGCCCCAGGGGATCCCCACAGGGACTCCCCCCCCCCCGCCCCCCCATAGCTGCAGACTCCCAGGGAGCTGCTGGCCCTCGCTGTAACTCCCATAAAGGGAATCATTTGCAAGATGTGATTATAGTATTAACTACTCTACTTACACAATCATCTCGCATGCAGGGGAGAAAAAAAAAGATATAGCCACAATGTCAGACCAGACCAGTGACCCGAGAAGAAAAGCATGCAGAAGTCATAAGCCTAAGTTCATTTGAATTGAGATTTCTTAAAGTCCTAAAGTTGCTCTTATCCTAAGCTATATCTCTAGAAACTTTTCCTTTCAGATGTATTGAGTAGGTGAGGGGGAAAGAAGGACATATCTTCACTAAAAGCTCTTTGGTCCTCCCTGAAATTCAATTAAAAAAAAAAAAATAAAAAAATCACCCTCACCCTCAAACCTTCCCGCCATAAACCAAGAACATCTATGTTTATCTTCATCCTGACAGTCTGTGTTCACTCCAGCATATGGCACTGCCTCAGTTTGGTTTTGGTGGTAGAGAAGGCTAATCTCAGATCTTATGGCAACTGGCACAGAATCAGATCTTTTTCCCCCTGTAGTGTCTGTTGCTTCAGTGATTTGCTGCAGAAAAGCGGTATTTTTGGACCACAGACTGGTACAAACTCCCTTCAGAGAAGGAACGGCACAAAACAGACTCCATCAGCCATTAAGTTTTCCCTCCTCTTCCAAAAGAAATTACCTCTGGGGATAGTCCCTCATTTCCTTTCTCACTCAGTTTGCTGGAAGCTGGACAGCAGTGGCTTTGCATAGTTTTAGTGGATTGCTTATCTAACTCGCCCCATTCAGAAATATTTCTAATTAGTCCCAACAGAGGTTTCTCATCTAATTCTCCCCTCTTTTAATTCAATTTCCTTGCTAGGTAACAGGACTACAAGACTCAAAGTTATTGTAACATAGTATTTCCTGAAATATTTCTGGAATTGGTACTCCAGGAACCAGGACGTTCACAGGATTTAAGATTTATGGACCTTTAAAGGGGTTTTAGATTCTGAGTATATCTTGAAGGCTGCAGCAGCCATGAGTCAGATAAAGGGTATAAATCTTTCAACCTTAAGATGGAGCCTTGGATGTAGGAGCCTCCAGGGCCTCAGTAGGAACTCTAACTCTGCCCTTCTCTAGTGTGGTCATGATTTCTAACCAAAGTGCAATAAACATCTGCAGCTAAGTGACATGGAATCACCTTTTCCACATAGGCCTGTCTTTACTGCTTATCTCCTTCAGGAGTCAGCAGGACTCCTCAGGTCAACAAGAACAGGCCCAGCCATTTTGTTTCAAGTTGTCTCACCCTGCACCTGTGGGAAGACCTGTGAGTCCCTATGCTAGACTGTAAGATAAATTAAAACCTGTCTCCTCCCATCCAGTTTCTCTTTTCCTTTTGACATCGCTAAAAACATTCAATAATAAAGACCTCTGTTCCCTTTACCAAGATAATCTTCCTGAAGTGACTACCTCTTCAGATCTTGATTCACTCTTTCAAGTCAAATGCTCTTCTACTGGTTTTCCTAGGCTTCCTTTCCTGCAGCCCAGAGTAACTGAACATTACTTCAGAGGAAAACGGCACACAGGAAAATGAAGAAACTGAGGGATGTGATATTATTCATAATGACATTACAGACCTTCTCCTATTCTCCACATGGAAAGTAGGCTCTTGTGGATTTACCGCAAAAGGAGGAACAATAAGGCAAATCCTCTTTGAAAGAAATCACAATCTGATTTCCCACCTCCTAATCAGATGATTACCTGTCAGTTCAGGAGCTCAGCTGGAATCGCATGCGTTTGCAATTCCTACAGCTCACAGGCTCACTGTCCAGAAAGTCCATTAGCAGTCTAATGGATTGAAAGTAGCATAATCAGCTTCAGGGAGTGCCAACAAAATCATTTAGAAAAAGAGGAAAATATTTATTTTTGCCTTTCAAAAAAATTCAACAAACACAACAAACTTAGGCAGCATTCTGACCATCAGGGGATAAATCAGTTTTCAGCTGCCATGGACAAGTAATGAGGACCTGCTGTTGACACAGTTGTGGACGAAAGATTCACTAGCCATTTTTTATTCCTACTGCAACAGCAGAAACTGGGTGCTGTTCATTATTATTTGTGACAGTGTTTCATGCAGAACAGCAGGTCCTCGTTAAGAAAGCCACATTTACCACAAACATTCACCTCTCCTATGCAGAGATCAAGTCACAATTTGAGCTCACAGCACATAAAAATCTACTTTCTCTTTTTCAGGAGGCAAAAGACAATCAGAAGGAATTAACACAGACATGCTACCACAGGCAATATTCTTCTTTCAAAATTACTCCTTTTTAATTTCAGTAACACAGAAGATCACCATACAATTAGGAAAATTTGCCTACCTAGTTTTCATTCAGGTCTTAAACGGAACAGGAGGGCGCTCAGTAAAAAAGTAGAAGTCTTAGAAATCTGCGTTCCTTCAAAAGCACAAATATATGAGTGCCTCTTCAGACAAAGATTCAAAATTACATAATAAAGTTAATTTTGTAATTAAATACAGACCAAAATTCAGGGCTGTTTATGAGTTGCAGATGTCAGTCACTAAACGAGAGCATAGAGGTTACCCCTATTAGATAAAAGCAAAATGGATATGTCCACCAACAAAGTTTTCAGAAAATTTTAATATTTCATGGTTACAATCTCATACAACAAGAGGTAGAGTGCAATGGAGGAGAAGACACGAAGGATTTGAATTTCTCCTCTTTCCCGGAATGAATGTAGAGGTTTTCAGGAGAAAAGTAATTAATGGAAAATCCTTGCATTTCCTGGGTCATAAATCTATTTTATATAATAGAACCATTGCAACTCCATCAAATTGTAGTTGAACAGTTAACACCACCACACTTACCCAAGTTAAATGAAAACCAGAAATCAGACCAAGTTAATGGGCATGTTTTGCTTCCAGAAAAAAAGTTAAAGAAAGAAAAGGAAAAAACCCACTGCACTAGTTTTTGAGATTGGAGTGCTTTGTAATTCAGATGTATGATTCTGCCTTTCTTTCCTGCCTATACTTTATTTTATCTCAAGTATTTTATTCAGATGACTTGTAGAATATTCAAATAATATCTGATGTTGATACATAGTGTTCAGAAAAAAGCACTGCTGATCTTTAATGAGTTTCAGTAACGCATCTTGTGCATACACTTCTAAGCAGCTGCCCACCACCTTGGCCATACACTGTTGCCTTTGGCAGAAATGCTGCTAAAAGCCGTATGTAACAATGGCTAAAAATACCATCATTGGCTATGCTGTTTTATTACAAGTTACCAAGGAAGCACATGGTACTGTAACCTACTTACGCTATACAAAATTATACTGTATGCACCATATTAACAAGGGACCATAGGTCTCTGCAATGAGTATATAAATACCAGCTTTACCAAATAAGATCACATCTAGAGGAAGTAATTGCAGGAAATCACATAGGCATGTGAAATTTGATGAAATTATAACATTGCAGGACTAGATTTTGGTCATGGTATAAAGGTTGGTGATCATATGTTCCAAAATGCTGCTACTGAAATTCTGATAAGCTCCCAATAATTTAGAATGGAAAGTTAAAGGTAGAATTGCCTGAGAGAAGTCTGAAGGAGAACTTCATGATTTGGATCAGCAGAAATTACAAAATATAGAGTTATAACTAAGATTTATGCAAGAGCAAACACAGTAGCTAAAAAAAAAAATTATCTTTTTAGCAGGCATAGGTTTTAACAAAATTTTGGAGTGATCACATCCTGTTTAATTTGTTATTTTCAGTGATCTAGAGACATGGATCACTATGCAAACAGTTTAAATCTTTTTCCATCAAAAATTCCTTGCATAACACAAGAATTGAAAGTACTAAACCAATACTCACTGTGTAGAGACGGAATCACTTTCAGTTACAAAGTGTATTCCAAAAGGATGTCTCTATTTTTAATCAATGTTTTCTGTGATCCCAAATTTTGCAGGAACCATACTATCAAACAAGTGTCCTATAAAAGCTAAAGTTAAACAATTTTCTGTTCAACTTTGCTATGTATGCTGGGTAGCGTGCCTCAATATATATATATATATTTTTTTTTAAGTCTTGCACAATTTTACTATAAAGTTTATTTGGTCACAGTGCAAATAATGACACTAGATGAATGATGAATGCACAAGAAAAAAAACAAACACATTGCACTTTTCCCAAACTTGCACATCCATAACAAAGTTTCCAGAAACATTGTCTTGGACATGCATGAGAGCTTTTTGTACTCCTGGAGATAGCAGCAGCAGTGTCAAAGAGTAAAAAAGTAATCTATATTCCAGAACTGCATTTTCAAATAAACAAAAGAACAACTTAACATTTTTTTGCTTATGGCCACATCTAACAGTGCCAAACAGTTTGAACAGGGCATATATCTGTAATTGTGGAAAGGCACTTCCTCATAAAGACAGCATAATTTAACATGTAGCTCAGCAAATAATGAAGAAAATAAAATCTGTTAAATAGTAATTAACTTGCAATTAACTGAAATTAGTCAAGAGTCATGTACACAATGGGTGATGGAGTCCTTAGTGTATTTGAGTAATTGCCATATAAAGCTGAAATTGAGGAGAAGTTCAGGAAGAGTAAGTATAGTTAGGAAGAATTTTTCCAAGTTGAGCACAAGGATTGAAAGCACAGAGTGAACTCCTAGTAGATTTGAGAGAATGACTCAACAGATTAAGGAGAGAAAACAAACAATTACTGGGAAAATATGAGATATTTAAAGTGACCCAGAAAGTAAGAGGCAGTTGACAAAAGAAATCACCACAGATTACATGAGCCTGGTATGGGAAAAATTCATAAAGGAGTCTGACTGATTAAGACTGATCATAGGAAATACCTAAAATGAAGAATTTCTGTCATTCATTAGAAGAAACTCAGGAAGACTTGTATGGTATTCCACCTTGAGAAACAGCCCTGAAAATCACCAGTGACCTGGTTTCAAGGGGAAGAATAGAGTACTTGGTTTACAAGCAGTTTATTACAAAAGATCTAAAAGGTGGCACCTGCATGCAGGTTAAATCAAGCAGCAGTATAATTGGTGTGAAATGGTGATGAACAGGTACCGATATAACAAAACACAACTGCAAATCACGAGAATTACTCAAAAGATATTGCAATTCAAGGTTGCAGGGGAAGGAAAGACATGTTATCACTGGAATGAGAGGAATAGGGACATGTTATCTCATATGAACCTGCCCTTTAAGTTTTGGAAAGAATGACTAAGGGTTAGTAACTGATTATTTGTGCAGGTATTAGGAAAACTACTCCTATTTCTCTGTAAAGCTTTGGAGAGCTAAGCAAGGTATAGTAAAACAGAAATGTAAAATATGTCTAAAATATACTAGGATGACAATGGCTACAAATTGCCAGGGAGAGTGAAGAGCTGTGAGGACATAAAGCACAATGATAATGACAGATTTTATTTAGTCCCCATGTAGTATACTGTGGCTACATATCATATTTGGTGGACATACTAAACCACAAAGATCTGCCTTTTCAAGCAGCTAATGAAAAAACTCACAGGATGAGAAGTAATTCTTGAATCAGTTCAAGATTTAAGATGGAGTTAGCCAAGAAAAACTCTGGAACAGATACTACTCCACATTCAGATACAAAACTGCTTCTATGAGAGGGAAAAAAAGCCAAAAGGAAACCCAAAAGGAAACACACAAGAGGTTTAACTTGAAAGGTTAGCTTGCTTAACTTGAAAAAGAAGAATGATACAAAAAATGAAAAAGCTAGTTAAAAATAAATTAAAAAGAATCAGCTAAAATTTTAAAATATTCATATAAATATTTTAAAGCTTTCTTTTTATATAAACTGGCATAGAGACTCTTTAAAGGCACGACTGTAAAAGCTCAGAGTAGATGTATATTACCTATCAAAAATAATTTTAAATGGGTTTCCAAAAAAAGTCAGTGTGCTCAAATAGCAGAGCAAAAGGGGCTATTAGACATGAAAAGACATCCTTCAAAAAGCAGAAGTTGCATCCACCTGAGAAAATTAAAAATAACAAACTCTGACAAAATTAACATAAAACCAGAATCAGGCGGAATAAAAAACCAAACCCCCAGAAGATTTCAAGAAGTAACTTGCTACAGACATAAAAACTGAAAAGAGCAAGTTTTTCAAATACTCTCAAGAAGCAGCAAGCCCCTTTGAGCACATGGAGCTGACGGATGTGAATGAAGGACATACAAGGAAAGCAAACTGAATGAATGCTATACATCTTTGTTTGCCATAGAGAAGCCTAGTGGTATTTCCGACTGGAGAGATTCTCCACGTAGGACGAGTACAAAATACTTCCTCAAACTGACCTGCCAATAGAAAGCTTTTGAAATATATTGATAAAATGAATAGAAGCACATGGTATACATCCAGTGGCCCCAAAGGAACTCAGATATAAAATCTGTAATTATCTAATTGTGGTTTGTAACCTACAATTTAAATTAGCGTTAACACCAGTAGAACAAAAGATAATAAGCACAGTATCAGAAGACCAGGGAATCTGACTTCTAGAATGCGTATATTAGTAGAAATTATAATGAAAGACTAACACATTTACCTCATTGATTAAACATCGAAGAATTTTGAGAGAGTCAACATCCTGGAGGGAAGCCAGGTCTCCCAGGTCTCTCAGTAAGAGCAATGAAAACAGAGTGATCCAACCAATACAGTGCACTTCTGTTCCTGCCCCCACCCCCAAAACTGTGACACTGTCTTTCACTGAAGACTGTCACGGAATAGGAAGAAAGGTCCTCTTGTGGATTAATAACTGGTAAAAGACAGGAAACAAAGGATAAGAAATATCTTCATATGTATGTTGTTATCTGCGCAGATTTTCAGATAGGCTTTATAAAAGCTAACCCTACAGTAAAGTGTTACTCATTATAAATTTCACTCTGACACCAGTATTTAAAAGCAATTCTTACAGAAGCAAGCTAAACGCTAATGCATCTCTCCATGAAAGCAGCTGTTTACCTCCTAATCTGTCATTAGGTATCTTCCAAAAGAAAATAAAAACTCAACCCAAAATAACAACAAAGTAAAACAGCATAAACAATTTCTGTCTGCACTAATGAATGGAGGAGTCAGTTCTGTTCGTTTTTAAGAAGAAATTATGCTAATTTCAACAAGAAAGCTACAGTAAGAAATAAATTGTTGCACATCTTACTCAGAAACATCACATAACAAGGTCATTGTGGCTGAGGCAATTATTTTGGCATATTGTTGTGGAGGGATAAGAGCTAATAATACAAGTTACAACTAGCGAATTACACATATGTGTCTCAACGCTCAATGGGTAAAGAAATTTATTTCTGTAAATTAGCAATATGATAAACAAGGCACTATTCTATATAGACATCACTGTTCAGGAATCAGCATTGCCAGATGACAACATATTGTTATTTGAGTGAGAGGTTTTTCTTTGTCTTGTTATAAGAATTAAACCCAATATCAACTGGGCACTCAAACACTGGCTACAGCAGAGCAACACCTGTAATTCCACAAAGGATGGAACTCAAATAATCCTCTCTTTTAGGGCACCACACAGAGAGGACATGAGTCTACTAAGAAAAAAAAAACTACAATCACTTACATTTACAAATAAATCTGGCAACTTTGCAAAGACCAATATTTAATTTCTAACAGCAAATGCAGCACTTGTCTGCAGTACTTTGGATGTAAATGCAGGAACGTGGAGCTCTGCACACAAGCAGTGCTATCATCCTGGAGGTGACCCAGCCCTGGGCCTGGGAGCCCAAGGCGTGCACTGCACATTCTCTTAGGACTAAATGGTACCCAGTGCTATAACCGCTTGCTAGGTTACTTTTGTTTTGGGGAAAAAAACTAGAATTAAAAAAAAAAAAATTTCTAGGAGTCAGGTGGGTTTTTTTGTTTTGGGACTGTTGGGGTTTGGTTTTTGTTGTTGTTGTTGTCGTTGTTTGATGGTTTTTTAGGAAAACTGAGGATTTTTCAAATATTAACAGCAGGAAGACCGGAGAATGAGCAGGTAAATACGGCTTTTCTCCCAGGAGGGAGCTAGCCAGTGGTCAGCTCAGTTCTCCAAGCCTTCTGTATGCAAACCTGCTGATACGCAGCCTGAGAACACAATTCTGGCTAACAGACCAGTCAGCCCCATACCATTAGGCTAAGCTATAGTAAAAGAAGTTTGAGGCAATGATTGTACCATATCACTGTCCTACAGGTATCGTGAAGAAGAGACAGCATGCCATGCCTGGCCTCAGGATACCTATTTTGCAGGGAAAGAAATGCACAACGCTAGCTTGATCAACTGTGAAACACAGCTAGGAAAAAGAAAGGGAGCTGAAAGTGCTTCAACCACTACAAATTACAAAAATCTCATCTGTCTAAAGACTCTGGAAAAGGAATATAAAGTTTTAAAGGCAGAAAAAAGTAAGAGGAAGTAAAATGCTTGATCCACAGCTCAAGGGCAGACTGGAAACAATTCTTCTACCTCATGCAGACATAAAATTGCTAGAAGGATGTTCTCATAAACAAAGTGCTGGAGGCCATGCCATCGTCCACCTCCTCCTGTTTCTCTCTACATCTAAGGAAGGCAAGTACATCTCATAAAACAGAAGATGCACACGTTTCAGGAATATCCCAGAGGCAAAAAGAAAGAATAGTGAAACAGTAACAGCTCTCAGAGCTGGAGATACAGCTTCTGCTATTTAGGTTAAAAATCCTCTAGGGCCTGCTCCTAGTTCTGATTTCCACGTACTTGCTGGATTTTCCACAGCTTCATTATTCAAAGAAAATAGCTAGGTTTTACTAAGGTTGGCCATTGGGGGCAAAATTCAGATGCAGCAGAAAGTCAGATGAAGGTATTTGCACCCTGTAAGTTCCAATCACACTCTCTGGGGCACCACTTAAGTGCCTATTAAACCCCCTGGGCTTGAACAGGATTTAAATGAGGGAACAGCGACCTAATCTTTTTTTCTCCCATTCTTTTATGCCCTGCAAAGTGTTTTACATTACAATTTATTCATCGTTAACGTTTGTCTAGCTAATCATTGCAAACACTTTCACACTTTGTTTTTAAAAGGTCTAAATGCAGCTTGCTAATGTTTTAAACAAATCTTGATGCTTCCATTCCCATATATCAGCAGAACAAAGTGAACTAAAGGGAAGGTGGAAAAATAACAGGACAACCTCAGAATAGAGCTAACTCAAAATTTATAAGTAAAGAGTGGAAAACTGATAGAAAGGCTGAAGGTCTCCACACAAAGTAACTCTCTAGCCTTGCCACTGATATGATTATGTAGCTTAATAATAATAATGATAATAACAATAATGTCTGTGAATAGCTCATCTGCACTGAAATAAATACAGAGGTGTGCTCCTCTTTAGGCCAATGCAAAACTTATAAAATAAAAAAAAAGGTCAGTTTCATCCATTAATTTATTCACACAATTGCCCAAGATTTAGCTGACAAAAGAAGCCAAGTAGACCCTGATGTTTTTTTAATATCCATATGAAATGGCACTCAGACAGATTTAGTGCTTGATTTAAAGCAAACTGATGGCTAAGTTATACATTTAGATAGGGATGCTGGGGTAAGGTCAAAACACTATCATTAACATCCCAAGGAGGAAGGCTGATAATTACTAATGCTTAAAAGCACCAGCAGTCTACTGACTGCATGAATTTTCTCAGACTTCTGTTCAGCCAGTTTCTCAAGTAAAAAATAGCATTCAAAGACTTTTAGCTCACACAATGTAAGCCTCACTCATTAGTAATCCTTGGAGCTTGACTTCATTTGAGCCTGTTCTGGGTCTGGATAGCAATTAGTATTGCCCTCCAGGTAAGGGAGTGTAGATTTATTCCCCAGAGGTGGTTTAACTTCCTCAACCTACTTTAAAATTAGATTTACTCTGTTACAAATCGTAAGTGTTAAATGAGTAAAACTATTAAACAAGGAATACTGCTGGGCTAAAGCGTTTAATGGTTTACCACAGTATTACCATTTTTATGGTCTATTAAAACAATTGGAAGAATATCAGCAGTATGAAGAATCAAGTAATTTATATACAAGTTTGATAAAGTACCGTATGTTTGAGTAAAAAGTGAGCTCATTTTCTTACACTTAAGAAAATTAGTGGAAGGGATATTTTAAAAGAAAAGGTTCCTTTAGAGCTGAAGTACATTTATTTTAAACTAAATTTGTGAAAGGATGTACACCATAGATCTTGTTGTCAAGATTTTGTTTGTTTTACGCAGCTTGTTATGACCAAAATGCAGATGGTCTAAACAGATACCACAAACCAGAACAGCTCAAATAAGATATTAAAAACATGACTCAAATCTAATTCATTTCTGTGCTGCAGGCTCATCTCTCTCCTCCTTTGCTCCCCTAGCTAATGTCAGCACCAAGGTCATCAATATATTGAATTACCCTACAGCATTTTAAGTCTTTGCATGACTGAAACATGGAAATAACAAAATCCTTGGTGCAATGGTTTCCAAGAGTTCTTCCAAGAAATTTAGAGTCTAAAAAATCATACAGCAAGCTACTACCAAAACTTCTTTGGATAAGTGAACTCAGATATGTATTATTTAGTCAGTTTATCACTTGTCCTTGACTAAACTTTCAAGTAAAACAGTCTCGTCCATTTTCTTGAAAATATCCCGAAGAGAAAAAAAAAAACAAAAAAACAAAAAAAAAACCCTTGAAAAAAGAAACTGTCAAACAATTCCTTCTTTACTGACCTTGCAACAGAGAGTTTTGCAACTAAAGAGAGAAACGCTTGCTTTGCTAATGAAATTTGAGAAACTGCTCAAAAAAAGTTTTCTTCTTTGATTAACTTATCACAACAAAGTCCCATCAAAAGTTACGTGCACCTCAGCTCCCTAAAAATTCAAAGCTTATACAGCTGCTTCAGGGATTTACTGGCGACCAAAAATGAAGCTAATATGCATGGTAACACCAATGCCTAAAACAAATTGAAGGAAACGTCAGGTCTGGTGAATATTGTCCTCAATAATATCCCCTCAAACAAATTTGGAAGTCTTTGCTTAGGCATGCAGAAACACTGACTGGAAAAATCTGATTTCTACATCAAAGTAACAGCATTACCCAAAGAGCTCTGGAAGGTCACACTTCGCACAAACATGCAGGCAAGTACACATGGAAATACTGGGGCAGAAAGTGCCACCAGATATGATCCTTTTGAAACAAGAAGTGTAGGGGTGAAGATATCCATGACCACAAAGAACTTCCTAATAGAGGTCATCAACTACCCGGGTCACCGCTGACAACAAAATTACCAGGAACAGATGGATTGGCCTGTGATCAGGCATTACCACTTTTCTAGTGAAAAAAAAAGTAATTGCAACAATTTAAAGGTAATTCTATCACTTTCAATTTTCCTATTTTTAATCGGGTGCATTAAACACCTTGATAATACTATCTTAAACACCACTTACATTGTACACAGCATTCATCTTTAAACTGGTTGCTCTATGTAATGTTAATCCATAAAGTGTGATGAGCCTTCATACGCTAATAGCCAAATCAAGACCTACCCACATCTTGGAATCCATTTAAGCACACAGAGCAAAATTCGCATAATATCCGAGTAGTATTTGAGAGGCAGTCAACTCAGCACAGAGAAATAACAAGCCCCAATTGGAAGAAAGGGATACAGGACTAATACTACATAAAATGCTCTCACAGGTCTGGATACCAATTGCAGGAACCAATAGGTTGGTAGAGGTATTCAGTTCAACTGCTTCCCTGACGTCACTGTGAATTTAAATCATCTCACTATGTGAAATTTGGAACCATTACCGGCAAGATTTTCTCTCTGTGTTGCAAAGTCAGAGGAACAATACAGAATGCTTTTTAGCAGGTTAAAAAAAAGTATTTGCAGACATACGAGACCTCCAAAAAATTCCCTCCCTTACTTTTTAAATGAAGTATTTCATTATCAATTTTCATCATCATCTAAGCCAACTCACTTATCAAATACAGCTTTATCATTGTTGGAGTTAAAAATTAAAAAAACCCCAAAAACATAAGGTATTTCAAAGTTATTTACTTTCCAGATTGTAAGCCCTTTGGAGAGTAGAACTCTTTTTACTGCAATCATAGTGAGTAAAAAACAGTTTCGCCCTAATTCTTGTCATGCTCTCAAAATAATCACTGGTCAGTACCTGAAAATGATGACAACTAATATTTGTCAAGCTACACTGTCTCTAGTTTGTAAAATCAAAACAGCTGGGCCAGGAACTCATATTCTAGGATAACATAATTGCTGCTTTCATAAATTAATATGAAGGGGGAAAAAAAAAAAAAAAAAAAAACAAAAAAAAAGGGTTTTTTTCAGTTCTTTTCATTGCCCCCACTCCAACAGGTCAATTTTTAGTAGTAATACTATCAATTATGGATTTTTTCCTGAATAGCATTTATGCATAAATATACCCAAGCTCACTAGGTGACATAAGCACACAGCCATAATAGCGTATTTTAATTTTTAGCTGGAGATGGAGTTGAAAGCAGTCTTTTGAGGTTGGGGTTTTTTTATTGGGTTTGTTTTTCTTTTGGGGGGGGAGTGGGGGTGGTTTTTGTTTTTCAAAAATGATTCAGTGTTAGAGAATGAGTCTTATTTTCAAAATCAAACCAGGTAGTTTGAACAAACTTAACCTGCCCTATTAGTGAAACTTAGGAGCTTGGCTTACTTTTGAAAACAAAATGTTAATATGTGGGGACATTTTGCTCAGCTTACAACAACACACTAACATCTTTGACCCTGTGCTCCAGAAAAAAAGTCTAGAAGTTGCTGAACCAGCAGCAAGTTACAGAGGCAAGTCTGAAGAATAAAATGATGGCAATGACAGAAGTTGCAAAAGAAAGAACCAAATTCAAGTGAAGCCAAAAAGCCAACAAAACATGACTTCACACACACAGAGAGCAGTTTTAAACACCACAAATGTTAAGCTCATAATCAGGAATATTTGCAACAGAAATCAATTCCCAAGAAAGTTTAAATATTTTCCAGATTTCAATGAAAAAAAAATCTTACAGTTAATTTAATCAGGTTAAATTTTGATTTTTTTCCAAGTTCTGAATGCTTTGAAAAAAATACAAACATTGTTTTAAATTTCATTTTCAAATTAAAAGCACTGATGAATGCAATTTAAATAGTTGAAAAACATTCACAAATAGGGATGTGAAAACAGCACAGTGATAGTGTGGATGCTAACTTTTACCAGCATCCACAGTTAACACCTAGTCCATTCACCTGCTTATGACTAACTCCTTTTTGCACTGATTTTTTTTCATCCTAGTAGTTCTGTTGAGCAGCAAAACTCCAGTAGTCTGAAGGGACTCCTCATTTACCTGTATCTGAAAATACATAGAGTCCAGTACATAAATTTGATTGACAGCTACATAAAAAACCATTAGTACTTATATACTGTGTAAAAATGTGTGGATTTTCAGATGGCTTGCGTTAGACAGAGCAGGTAAATATTGGAGACAGAGTTTGAGCACTGGAAAAGGAACACCAGCTTACAGGTGCTTTTGGCAAATCTAATCACCACTGGTTCTTAAGGCATGGTCTTAAGTGGGGTACCTGGTTTCTTCTAGTATCACACATGGGATTTTATTTGATTTTTTCCTTTCTCTCCCAAAGGTATGACAAGCATTTATCACAGTGATGTATTTCTGTGAGACTTCTTTGTGGTTCATTTTTTAATTTCTTAGAGGATTTATTGGCATCATATTTCCTATTTTGTTCATGGCAGGAAAACAGAACAAAAAAACCCTTGCACTGCAAAAACAAAAAGTGGCAAGACATCCATGTCCTTAACACCTCTCATACTGCTGCACCTCGAACAAACATTGCAAAATTTCCAGATTCATAAAACAAAGACCTCAGTGTGTGCCTCATTAACGTGGGTATATGTGAGCAGCTGACAACCTGAAACTCAAAATATGGCAAGTCCATAGCCCATGGATAGTAACTACTCATGTCTTCACATAGCAAGCGACCTTCAAAATCACATGGATGATACTACGTCAGTGCAATCAGTAAGCTGAGTTTTCAAACTGCTTTATACTTCTTTGCTTTGTGGTTTTAAGACAAGTGTTTGATGTCATTTGAAGATAGATTGTTGTGGTGTAATACAGATAAGGGTTAGGCTGAGCTTCTGTTCTCTCTCACAAAGGAAATCCTTCAGACACATTCATAAAACAGCAGGAAGGACACCTACCGTCCTTACACATTCATATCATAATGTCTTTGCTTCTTTCTAGAGGTTTTTTTTGTAGCAAAGCATATCAGATAAGATCAGTATCATCATCAATACCATCACAGGGAAGCTGCTGGCAGCATACCAACTGTTAATTAACCCCAGCACTGTCATACCTGATTACTTTGAGAAGTACTTTAGAACTGTTGAATTAAAATAAGATAAATAAGGATAAAAGATTTAACTAATATTGAAAAGACTACTATCTCCACTATAGGTGTGAATGGCACTCTTTCTACCAGGGAAGAATGAATTGATTTAGAGACAGCTCAGAATTCAGACCTCCACTTCACAGTGAGCTTAAGATAAACCTCCTCTTGAGAGCTTGGTAAAACCAAAGGCATGTGTGGAGGGGATAAAACTGTAGTACAGTAAGGCCCAAATACATGGGAGGCTGCACATTACTAAAACAATTTGTGCTGCTCCTGTAGCAGCACCTACATTGTGCATACCAGATAAATAGAAAGGACAAACCAAATATACAGCCTTCCCAAGTTTATGGGTAGAAGCAGAATTAGATGGGTACAAAACGATGCCTTGGCTTCACCTTAACCTAACTGCATCTTGTTAGCATATGGAAGAACATATGCAGAACTGAGTAATAACTCATCTTTTTCCTCATCATCATTTTTAGGATGGTATTTTCCATTTAAATCAGTGGAGCAGAATTAGAGAGCGCAGAGCAATGATTCTACTATGCACGATGTCTTAATGTTTCACTCCAGCATTACGCATCATCAGATTCAGATCCTTGCCAGCAAGTAACTTTCCTGCCCTACTCAAAATGCAAGATTCTAAAATACAAGTGTCTCATCCTGGATTTTACTAATAAGCAAATGAATTGGATAGTCAAAGCTCAGTATGCAAGCCACCTAAAAGACTGGCATTAAAAGATTTTCATTCTATAGAAAAATATTTGCCATATAAAAAGAGAATTTAAAAATGCTTTTTCCAAAATTGGGGAGGAGGGGGTGGGGTGTGGAGAAAATATTTGTTCAATTTCTTTGTGAAAAATAAAAATGGAACAGTTTGAATAGCTCAGAGTTGTGAGCAGGCCAAGAGCACAAGCACATATTTTAATACGTGATGTTCTGGATCCTGAATGTCGTAAGCCATACAAGACACCAACATCCCTTGAATTTCTTTTCATTGTAAGATTTCCTGCCCTTCAGTTCCATTGACTGGCCTACTGTTCTTCAATTACAGACAGGGTAAATAGCATTGATTGAACTGTTTCAATTTTTGCCATATATTGACAATGTAAGAGTATTGTTATACAGCAGTCAAGATTTCCTATGTATATTTGATTTTTTTCACCAACTTTCGTATACTAGGTTTTCTTTAGTTATTTTTGTTCCTTTGAGCCTGTGAGGTGCAACCCGAAACAGCAGCCAAATTCAGCAGCAGATCATCATTGTGAAATACCTTTTAGAAGACTTCACGTTTGCTGTCTGCCTATTTTATCATTTAATAATATCTCTCACCAGACTGTTTCAGATTATCATACTTCTTTGGCCTTAAAAATTTCATGTGGTAAAAAAAAGCACAAAGGAAATAGAGTTGTCTAAAGCAGTCCCTAATCACTGAATCATCTCCGAATCCAAGGAGAGAAATGACGTAAATAACAATTAACCAAATATCCCAGAGATCATTAGATTAATTCTAGAGAAGTTCAAATAGACTATGAGGTTGGAGAGGAAAGCAAAATACCTCCTACACTTACATTCTTTGCTTGCCCTTTATCTCTTGCTTGCCTGTAATTTCAGTCTTCCGGGTTGCAAGCACATTGCCTTTGTTTTCATCCTTATTACTTAGAAGCATGAGAAAAGGGGAAGAATCATTTCAGAAAAACAAAGCAGATCTTTCTGAGATCTTCTGAAGGCAATCTCCACTACTACTACAATATTGCGTGTCAAAAAATTTATCTTTACTCTTGTCAAGAGAGGCAGTCTTACAAAGCAGTGTAATGAGGCTTTCTGACTAGATGAGATTTGGCAAGGATGGGGTTAACCCAGGAGTCAGAAATAGATGCAGACAGAGAAGAAGAGTGGGAAGGCTGAAAGGAGAAATCACTTAAGAGACAGTAACTAACCTGACTATATGAACTATATTTCTCATACCTCTGAGGGCTAATAGGAAAACCAGCTTTGAACAGTTTGCACACTGGGGATAAGTGCATCCTGAGGAACGTGAAAGGAAGCCAAATCGGATGATTTCCCAAATACAGCTTGACAAGGAACCTTTAATAAGCTGGAGAACATAAGGACCACAAACTTCACAGCAGCATTATAGGACAAATAAGGTTGGTGCACAACTGAGCATGGAATAACTCCACTGACCGACAAAAACCCTTCACAGGATATAAATAGGAAATGTCTCAAAATAAAAGGAGTAAAAAAGTAGTATTTGATATCTGTTATAGTATTAACAGAGCTCTTTTGATCATGATAGTCCTGCCCAAATATAATGGGGCACATGTGCAAATAAGTTTCCAAAGAAATTAGTAAAAAATTTAGTAAAATCTAAAAAATTAAAAATATATGCATATATA
>NW_009636573.1:0-8671 GCF_000690535.1 Cariama cristata | reverse complement strand
GACTAGGCGGGGGGGGGGGGGGGAGTGGAGCAAAAACACCTAAACCTCTCAAACCTAAACAAAAACAAGTTGAAAATATTATGTTCACCAGTCAGGTTAACTCTGATTTCTTCAAAGTTGTCTCTATAAAGACATCATCTCTCCAAAGACATATATTCCAATAGCCCAGACTCCGATTAACACGCAAATTAGAAACTGAACAGGAGAAAGCCAAATATCATGCAAAAAACCAACTGTTATACAATGCATCATGACCTATTACTGTATTTCACAAAGGGTAAAGAGCCTATGTATTCTATTTTCACTGGAATATTCCAAGTTTCCAATGATGTTTTTCTGTCCTGAACTTGTTCTTTGAACAGTAACACGTGCAGTAATGTTTAAGGTTTCCATTTTATCAACAGAAGTATTTTATTTTGCAGTAATTACCAAGTGTTCATAATCCCTGCAGGCTCTAGAAAATCTTTGGATTTTACAGAAGACAGATTGACTTCAGACCTAAAAACATATATTGAGGATGGTGAATATTATCTGGATTGAAAATGAAAGATGAGTGCATACTATGTGAAATTCATGTCTTTTCTCAAAAAAAGAGAAACTGTTAATACATGGTGCTTGATAAGGAAGTTTTAGATATTAGTTTACTGTGAAAAAAAAATAAATCTGAGTAACACTCCTGCTTTAAGGTCTGGCAACAGTGACAGCCATGGGCACATTATTTTTAAAATATACTTTTATAGGATTACCGGATATTAATACAAACTAGAGTTTTGTCATAAACATGCATCTCTTGTTCATGTTGAAAACCTGGTCACCTTCAGTTTGGGAATGTTTCACTGAACAGCATACTTTGATAGCCAATTAAATTGCTTTCAATTCAGCTGAGAAAAAGAAAGTGGTAGTTCGTTCAAATGGCCTATTTGGAGAAACTTCAGGATTGATCCTTTCTTCCATTATACCAGCTTTCCATCAATGCAACTCTGATAGTGTCAATGTAGCTACACTGGCAAAACATTGGTTTAACTGAGGAGAGAATCAAACCCTTTACTTGTAACAACTTCTGTCAAGAGACTAGACTAAGTCACTTTAATTGAGTTCCTCTTGCTTTCATTGTGCAGAAACAAAGGAGGAATAAAAAGAGATCAAAGAGCCCTTATTTGGAACTAACATAATTGTGTTCCTTGGAGAGAACGGCAAGCCTAAGATTACTGACAGGAGATAGACTCTGAATATATAAACTTGACAACAATGAAATTAGAATGTTTTAAGAAAAAAATAGGCATATACTGGGAGATTTATTGTAATCTTTCATCACTTTATAATCGAAGTAGTGTGTGTTCTAGTGTCTCTTTTACTATTATATGATAAGTCAGCTAAATTTCTCTTACATTTCAGCTTGTGGGAATAGGTTTCATCTATATATTACTTTAAATGACATTTCTAACAGACTGCAGTAGTCTGGAAAATTTTCATTTCCTAATGAAATTTTAAGAACAGTTTTCTAGTCTTGTAAATTCGGTTGTTAGGGTTGTATAAAATGGGTGAATAACACTTTCCAGATCTGAAGAGATGGTGTGCAAGTGTAAATTGTCATACAAAGTACAAGTCAGTGGAGAAAAAAAAAGACATTTAGCTCACTGAAGAATCAGCTAGCATATGCCCTTGCCTTTGACTTCGTCACTTCAATACGCAAAGGTGAAAAAAAGTCACAATATAACTGAATACATGCACAATAATGAGAGTCCTGTGAGCTAATAAAAGCAATCATGTACACAAACTATAAACAAAGTTTAGAGTTTAACACTCAAAAATAAAATTGGGGTTTTCAAAGGTATCTTAGGAAGTTAAATACCCAAACGTCATTTTGGAGATCTGGGAATGTACGACATTAAACAATCGGCTCTCAAAAACGTGGCATTTAAAACACCATTCATAAGACATTGGGAAGATTCAGAAAAAAATTGCCTTTTGGAAAATTTAGCAAATACACAGTTGGTTCAAATATATAAAATCGATGAAGCAGTGCAGGCAATACACACAGGTACCTACAGTTCTAGCCTAATACATACTAAAATCAGTTGTGTAGGCCCATCTAGTATTGCCGTTCAGATATTTAACCCAGATGTGGTTTGGTAGATACCCCTGTACCAATAATATGGTAAAGCAAAAGTTAACCATTACTAGGGCTCAGGATATCATTACTGACCAAAAACAATGACAGAAAAGGTTAATAAGCACTCCTTCCTTCAGACAAGGAGTGCTTATTATCCAACTAGTCTGATCCAGATTTCCAGGCAGCAATGCCCAGGCAGGCAATGCATACCCCACAGAGTACAGGCGGTGATCATTAGACTCTTGCTCTGCTCAGAAAAGGCTGACAGCTGTCTCTCCTTCCTCCCCTGTTTCCAGAGGCAGCCCAACACCTTATGAATGAGAATCTAAACTTGTTTCTGCAAAGCTCTTCTCACTGTGGAGAAATCGAACCAGAGAAACACAAACAAAAAGCTCAAGTGACACACTGAACAACAGAAACAAAATACAGTCCGTGAGTCATTTGTGGGTACAATCAATTACAGACATAGCACAAGCTTTTTCATCAGGTCAGAACTGTCAAAACACAGTGAATCTGCCAGTGTAGGCTAAGTGGAGCTACAGAGGCATGATAAAGGATTATCTAGTAGAAGAAAAGACTTTTTAATGTTTTGAAGACTGATAAGGAAACCATTGCTTGGAGCTATAGTAAAACTATTGCTTGATGACACCCCTTCCAATTGCGAAGCCAGACTGCCTAGAACCATTCCTTTAAAGATGTGGTTAGCATGAATTCTAGCTCCTCTCCAGGGTTAAATCTCTAAACAACATCAGAAAAAAAAAAAAATCAGCCATGTGAGAGAGGTAGCTGGGCTCAGTACAAAGTGTGGCTCTCAAAACAGGAAAAAAACAAACAATAAAAAACCCCACCCAGATGCAGAGAATAATGGAAAGAAGGCTTCCCAGGAAAGACAGCTAAAAGCACTTCACCACTGCACGAAAAGAACAAGGGTGGCGAGTTGGTGGCCCCAAGTCTTATCAGGCAGTATATGTCTTTAACTGAATAACTTACCCAGGATTACTTTTAACCCAGCTCTCTAGAGGCTGAGGATGCTTCCAACCTGCAGTAATTTACCTGGTTTGCACACAGGTTAAAAGAAAGTGTGGCTTAAATTTTGACTACAGCCTGTCTCTTTTGCATCAAGGCTGAAGGCAAAAAATCATTGACATGCTGAAAGCCCTGCAATAGCCTTCCCCCGGTTATACAAGGGACAACAAGCAGGAGGAAAGAACATCCCAGAGCACAGCAGCTACAAGATATGCTTTTGGGAGCACATGTGCTGGTAGAGACAGAGGTACTATAAGAGAAATAAGGCTTAATTGCAGGAATTCTTGCACACAGGCAAGGATGGTTAGATCTGACAGGCTAATCTTGGAATGAGACCTAACCAGAAATATTCACTTTCGTTGAATCCTCATTGAGGGCAACAGCAGAGTTAACAGCCTGAATTACCTTTTCTCACATAGAAAAATCAGTGCCGACTCAATAATCTGGCCCTTTGGAGAATAAAAATGTAAAAAATAAAACAATTTCTCTTTTTGCCTTTCTATTCACAGCAGTAAAGATAATTGAATTTGATACAGATCTCTTCCCAACATTAACTGTTAACTCTTGCATCATGTTGCTAGGGAGCTGTTCAACATACACACATGCCATTCCAGAGTTGAATACAGCAATACCTGTACACACAAAGGCAATGCCAAGGCAAGTTGCTCAGCAAAAATGCAAGACAAAAATAGGCAATGAGGGACCAGCTCCCTGTTCAAACTTCTGCCTGGCTGGATAAGCATTGGTACAGAAACCTGTTTAAGAGGAGGAGAAACAGCTACAAAGCTTAGTCTCCCAGAGAAAACAAACCCACTTAATCAGGATTGCTGTTGTACCTGAGAAGGTATAACAATAGGAAAGGATCTTTCAGAGACTGAAGCCTGACAAGACAAGATGCTGTGTTTTCTCTCAGAGGCAGGAACAATTCATCTCATTATTTTAATATAGTCAATTGTATAAAGGTTTTTTACTCAGCGAGGGACTTGTCATAAATTCACAAGGCCTGAAGAAAATATCACAGTACAGTTTATAGATTTGCAAATGAGGAGACAGACCAAGGAGAAAGGTTTAACACTGGAATTCATTAAGGAGGGCAGGTTACCAATACTGGCATGTGATCATGCCCCAATATTTAAGAATACTGGTTTGATTTTAGCTAAGATAGCAAGATAAAAAAATGTGAATTAAAAGCTTGCCAAACACATTGTGCTATGCACATATATCCTTCACAGATCCAGAAAAATTTTAAGATGTTTGGGAAAAAAAAACCCAAACACCAAACCTTAAAAAATAAAAACCTAAAAGTATAAATGAACAAATTGCCTACCAGATTTCCCTCCTCACCCCTCCCCAAAGTTACAGAATTGCTTTGCAGTAGCTTTACTGCATTGAATTACCCAATTATCTTCTAAATTATAAAAGCCAAATCTTCACCACCAACTGTTCCTAGGACTGCCAGGATGTGCAGTGTTGCAAAACTGTAGCAAAAATGTAAACAAAAGAGCCCTACTGAACAGAGAGGCAGGCTGTCCACATATGCCAATCCCAGCGGCTTCAATCAAAGGAGAGACTGTTTCACAAATAAACTAAGCCAGTGCAACTAATAAACTCCTGCTCTAATTACTGGCTGCAGATGTATCAACTGAAGCAAATGAGACGCAGGCAGCCATTAATTATCTAATGAGGCCAGCAGTGTTTCTGATGAGGTGGGGCTGATTAAATATTAAACAGTAGCATATGGTGAGTGCCAAGAAGAAAAGACTTGAATCTGACTCTCTCTAGATATACATATATATATATAAAAATACAACATTGCATTAAAAAATCCCCCTCTGCTAAGACAGAAGAGCAATCTCACTCTGAGAAAGGTAATTAGGACAGAAATGGAAGCACAAAACTCAAAGGGAGCTAGTGAGATCTGACTTCTGAAGGTATAACTCAGATGAAAAGGTTTCACATTAAAGGGATGCCAAAAACATTTAGGCATTGCAGCAGTCATCTCTTTGTTTAACCCTTCTTAGTTATTAAGACCTGCAATTGTTTCCCTTTTTCCCCTGTTCATTTCTTCCCTTATCTTTCACTGGAAAAGTCCCAGGGCTCACTCGAATAGCATGAGCAATATCTAACAAATCCGCCCTTATAACACAGCTCACAATATTCAGCCAAGAAACAGTAAGTATAAGAAGGGGAATGCAATCATTGAAATGTTATTAGGGCCAGCTAGGTATGACAGACTCTAAACTGAAGGAAAAGTCTAACCTTACTCACACAGATGTCAAGCCCACTGAAGCCAGCTAATCCCATCAGACTTAAATGGGCCACCTACAGCCAGCACACCAGAGAGCTGGAGATGAGCCACATGTGAATTTTTTTTCCTCCTGTCAGCTGCTCTACTCTTCATCACAGACATCCAGTGGATGCAGAAACTCCTTGCAATCCAAGAATCGCCCCTTTCCAGAGACCAGAAGATGCAGCATGCCAAGCCTGTCCAGATTCTAAGAAGCAATAAGCTATTGCTTTACTACTCAATGCTTCTGGACGGTCTGGCGCAGTCTTGCCCCTGTGCACCATAATGTTTCAATCTAACAACTCTGGGAACCGCTTGTTATGTTGTAGGTTTGCTCCTCTGCCCCCATGCAAATATGGCAAGTCAGTCTGATGCGTCTCAGACTTACAAGACGCGGCTCAAGCTGTTCAGTGCAAGTGATCTGTGCACCCACAGTAGGCAAGAAGTTACTTCTGTGTTTGAAGCAGAAATGCTGATCTGGCTGCTGGAAAGCTCTGTCTGGACTCCAAGGGAACCAGAAATTTTCAAGAAACTTGAAAAACTCTTTAAAGCTGTCAGGACAAATTTGCAAAGACAAGGGGGAAAGTTCAGATATAAAGTAGACTTAAAGCAAGGGAAATTGTGTCTAGAATTGGCAATGGCTGCACGTTCTCAGAAACCAGTTCTGAAGGCTGCTTTTTGAAACTCCTAATAAGCCAAACAGCATTTGCTGTTTATTTCGAAATGTAGTCAGATGGCAGCCACTCGTCACATTTTACGTTGTTACAGTGACAACAATGCAAGTGTCCTAGATCTGTCCAATTTTTTTAGCTGCCATTTGTATCAGTTTATTACAGAACCAGCCTGTTTTCATATCAAGCCTTCACATAGCAACATAAAGAATCAACAAGTAATTATGGATTACCTAGAAAGAAATCAGATTTTTGGAATACCTTTGCTATTACAAATGGTTTCCCTAAATATGAAAGAATGGCTTCTCCCCATCTGCCTTTTTTTTTTTCCTTCCTTTTTTTGATAATACCCTTCTTTATTATAATCTCCTTAATATCCATCTGCTACCCTTTAGGCTAAAGCTTCTTAAATTCAAATATAGGGCTATTTTTATCACAGAAGAATATGTAAAGCAATAGAAACATTTTAATGGATTTTTGTGCCTGTGGCCCTTTTTAGCTGAATTTCCATAATGAAATCCAGTTACAGACATTGGTCCTGCTACAGTTGGCTGTTCACACAAATAAAGAATGAACATTTTTGTCTTGTAAACCAACCCAGTAAAATAGAGAGTGCAATAGGTACCTACAGAAACCACAGAATTTTTTCCTCTGTTGTTGCTTTAGTATAACTGTATACAACTGTATTTTCACTCCAATAGGGCATAACAATCAAGATAAAGTCACAACTTTACATTTTCGTTATAAATAAGATGTATAAAGTCATTTTCATAAGTAGTAACTAACAAAATGAGGATGCTTTCTTTTGTGCCTAGAATTTAGGAACATCAAAATAGCTTCATAAAAACAGCTACATGCAAAAACATTCACAGTAAATGCCTGTGTAAGCTGACTATTTGTATTAAAGGTCTAGAAAAATATTTTTCTAATAACACTTTAAGGGTACCAATTCTTCTCCATCAAAATATTATTTTCCTATAGCTCTAAATGGAGCTGAGCAGAAAAGTGTCTCTTGTATCATAAACATTCCTAAAATTTAAAATGTTTTCCCACTTCTCACTGGGAAGAAAACAAGACTTTTAAAGAGGGGAAACTAAATATCAAGGAATAGTCCATATCCCCCAAAACAACCACAAGCAGCCCTTCTTATTGAGGAATTCAAGTCAGTGGTTGCCAGCCTGGGTCCAGAGGCCAGGTTGCATTAGGATGGCCTATTTCTAATGAAGCAAGACAACCAGCACTCAGACAGAAAAGCCTTAGTAGCCACACAACTATCTTTTATTTATTATTCATATGTTAAAATACCACTTGTCAAACTGATCACTGACAATCTTGAGTCTGATCATAATGCAACTCAGCCTTGTACCATTTTGACTGAATTCCATGGGTATCCCAACTCTTCAGCCATTATTTTTATTTTTTAATCAGGACCAAAGTATTTCAAAATGGGCACTTAAACACTGAAACGCTGCAGAGATATAACAAATAGCAACATTCTCAGGAGCACCTGATAGATTTAGAAGCCTTTCTCACTTCCAAAACCAGGACTTCAGCATTTCTATAATGTTTATCTTAGCAATTACTTATCAAATCTCATTTCTATTTCCAGAAGCCTTCACCATTAATTGCCTCAGCGTCTATACAAAGTATGATGAGAGTCTGCATTTTTATAAATGCCCTTTCACAGAAAGAATGCAGTTTTGAACAACTTGTAACCGTTCTGTGTGCAGAAGCTTACCATTTAACACCCATAATACAATACTTTTCCTATTTCAACAGTAATACTGTGACGCTAAATTCAGAGAAGTTTTTTTGATTCTGATTTGTGTATCTTTAATTTTAAAGATTTAATTCTTCTAAACCCAGTGTCTACTTTATGTGACTTCTGTGGAAATTAAACATTATAACGAGCTTCCTTGTACTTACTATTAGCTCCTTAAAGTTTTTCTACGTACCGTACAGTGTCCTCATGTACACAAAAGTTGGCTTCTTAGCATAGCAGGCTGTTTTGCAGTTGCAGTGAATATTCAACCACGTAAAAATAAGTGCATATGAGGAAATAACTGGACACTTTCAGTGATGTTAAACACCAACCAGCACCTGACACTGTTTGTGAGTAACGTGGGGCCTTTGAGGCAGCAGAAGCCCTGCTGGGACAGTGTGTGCAAAAGTGAATCATCAGTCCAGATAAATGCATTGTCACCCTCAGAACTTGCTCGTGGGGAAAAGGGAATGCACCAGACAGACATGAAGCCAAAAAGATACTGCTTGCCCAGCTAAGGTTTTAAGAGTCTAACAGTCCAAGCCATCTAATTAGATGTTAATGAGGCTTCTCTCTAATTAATTAATAGCTATGCAAGAGCATCACTAGCTTCTGCCCGTGATCTCGGCTGTGCTTCTCACTCCTCCGGCCCCGCTGGCGCCCCAGGCACCACCGGGGATGATCGGGAGTGGGGGCGACCCGACAGACAGGGAAAAACGTCCAGGGGCAGGCCCAGCCCCTCGCCAGGAGGAGCCGGCTGCTTGCGGCAACTCCTGCCCTGGGGCCGGGTCGGTGGTGCCGTACGTCGGGCG
>NW_009636572.1:0-45816 GCF_000690535.1 Cariama cristata | reverse complement strand
GCCCCGTAAGCCTTTCCTGCCCGTTTTCGTTTGTTTTTAGAGGGAGTTTCGGAATAGGGGTGGATTGTGGCTATTCAGTGGAGCTGAGTGGCCAGGAGGAGGTATGAAGGAGAGCAACGTGGCATTCACGTGGTAAATTTGTGAAAGTTTTTGCTGTGATAATAGGGCTCTGCCGCTAACCTCCCTCTTTTGTATGTTAGGATTCGATTAGCCCTTGGTGTCCCGTAGGGCTGGTGGAGTAGGACAGTCCTCACAGCCTCTGTTTAATATTGTTGATAGTAGTAGTTTCTAAGGTGAAAGAAGACGTACGAATATGTGATGAATGCCTCCCTTACAACTATTCTTTATGAAGCATCATTTGTCATCTGGAGGAAATTTCTGCTTACTTTTTTTTTGTTGTTGTTTAGGCAGCACATATGCTGTTCCTCAACAGTAACTTCAAGAAACACAACCTGCTGCCTTGGCACCAAACTATGGCAGGATATAAACTTTCTGTGAAAGTCCTATTCTGTAGTGTAGTACTATCCACTAGAAACGTCTTGAGTTAGATGCAGAAGCTTTCTGTGGTGTTTGGTTTTGGGTTTTGGTTTTCCTAACTTTTTCTTTGACGTGCTTCTTTACATAGGCTAGTTTGGAGGATTATGAAGAAACAGTAAAGGCGGCTAAAAAGGCATGGAAAATCTGGGCTGATGTAAGTTAACAGAGACTTTTCTTTTGTAACATATCTCTGGGATGTAAAGGCCATTAAATTGCATTCTCTGGTGGAAGTGTAAAAACATTCATACTGTGTATGTTGCATTGAAGCAAAAATCTGCAATGAGGACCTCAAGAAACAAACTTGGACAACTTGTGCGTGTTACCATTGAGGTACAAAGATGAGGACATTGGCTTGTGGAAAATACTTGTTTTGAAAAGCCTGGCAGATTTACCCAGGTTTGTGCTAGTAAGCCATTGCAAACAGGTCTGCTGAAGTTCAGAAACATCGTAACAAGCAAATTATTCCTGTGGGGGTGTTTAACTTCGTGTTGCCATGTGCTTTCTCCTCCGAGAACTCTGCAGAATATTTGGGTATCTAATTTGTGGTGGTAATCATGTTCTCATGGGGTGAGGAAGACTGCTGGTTTTGGCTGTGCTTTTATTGTTCATCAGCTGTCCTGGTATTTCACAAAACAGGTACAGTACTCCAAAACTTTAGTGTTATGTTGCTGTGTCAGACAATAGCTAAGCTGTTTTTCCTTAGCAGGCTGTAGTTCTCAGTGCACCTGTGCAAACTATGTCCAGCCAGCACCCGTTCTCTTGCTGGCCATGCCAGGCTTGGTTTTTATAGCTCCCTGCTGTTTCTTTGATACAAGCTGCAACCTGAATTTCGTAGGGTATTGGGGATTCTGTATTTTATCCAGCAAAGTAGTTTGCCTTGCCTGAAGAGAACAAAGTTTCCGACAAACGCAACAGCTTCCTCAGGATATGTTAGTGCGTGTTCTTTTGTTACAATTTGTGAATATAATGTTGGTGAGGGCATGCCAGCTCCTAATGTGTTTGGAAATAATCTGAAAGCAGTCTTAACAGATAACAAAAAATCAACAGATCAAATGCTTTAAAGCCTTGTCTCAAGGCTGTTTGTTTTTACTTTGTGAATTTTGTTGTTTGTAATGAGTTTATCTGAAAGATCTCTTTTGCCTGTAAAGAGATATGCTTGCATGGTTTATATATTCCTCACTCCTCTCTTTCCAGAGAACTGCTGTTCTAATCCTGTAAATCCTGTTGCATGCGTATGGTTTATTATTGATCCTGGCTATTGACTATTATCTAACATACTGATACGACATTAAAAAAAAAATCTATTAATACGTGATCTATGGGTTTAATTTTTCCATGATTGAGGCTTCTGTGTGTCTTGGCATCTGCTAACAAAATAAATGTCAGCAGCCATTGTCATACTGAAAGAAAATGTTTGAAAATATGATGTTAAGTACACTTCAAAAGCTCAGAAACCAGTAGGTGTGCTTTTATAAAAAATGCTTGTTTCTTAAGGTGCAGCTGATTGTTTGGGGTCATTGTGGGTGTTGTAGCTGAACGGAAGTAGCAGAACTGATGATCTGAATGCCTCTGGCAACGTTCAGTGGAACTGAAGTTTTGAACAGACATAAATGTGTGCAGTGTTATCAGTCTCTGTGAGGCAGGAAACAGTTTCTTGTAAAGCAGTGCACATGATAAAAATGAGCAAGTAACCATGTCTTGGGAAGACAGGGGAAAAAGCACAGCAGTCAGTGATTTCTTACTGCAGGGGTAGAAAACCAGCAGTATATATGCAGCAGAAGTCACAGATGTTCAATCTCCAAGAGATTCTTCTGTTTTATTTTGTTTTGACTAGATCCCTGCACCTAAGCGTGGAGAAATAGTGCGACAGATTGGTGATGCCCTCAGACAAAAAATCAAAGTTCTAGGAAGCTTGGTAAGGTCTTTTAAGAAGCAGCTTAACTTCTGGGGGTGGGGGCGAAGGGTGTGTGTCAAAACTGTTTTTTCTTGGTTTTTAACGTACCACTCTGCAATACCAACTGTAATAATTGTTAAAATGCTGTTAGTTCTGTTAGCTTGCCTGAAGACATTTTAATTAAATAAAAGGATTGAGGGGGGGAGTAAGATTGCATTCTGGCATCCTATGCTGAAAATGATAATATATAATGGGAAAAGAAAATGTAATTCGTTCTGAGCCTGTACTCTGGCCGGGAGTGTTACAACTGTTGCCTTGCTGTTTGCCTACTTGCCTATCAGACAGGGCGCTGTCTGATACTCAAAGTGTCCTGAAAAAGACCTTCCTCTAATACAGAGCTTTTAACCTTGAGCTCTTTCTGGTGATCTACAGGATTTCACAAACTGACATGTGGAGGTATAAGGGTTCAGAAGTTGAGATGGGCTTAACGAGATCTTCTTGCAGTGCTATGCAGGACATAAAGGTTGAAGGACCGCTCCTTTAAAACACTTGATAGTAGCTAGGGAAGAAAAGGAGACAAGTGGGGAGCTTGCCACTTTCCTTTTACAGGGCTTGCCTGTATGTGCTGGTATTCAGAAAGAGCTGTCAGTGAATAACTCCATGTGTAGTCAAGCCCATATTGTTCACCTTCAAAACTTTGTTCTGCTGTTTCACTTGATGTTGTCTCCTCAGCAGAGTTTGTGTGGTGGAATTAGAGTGCTAAAGTACTTTGGTATTCAAAACCAGTACAGCTTCCCTGGTGAGTGTGGACAGACAGAAGTTTGATGTGTGTTCCTTGGACAAAACTTGTTGCTTATTGCCAAAGCATTTTTCTAGTTTTCCCAAACAGATAAGTCGTCTGTTGAGCCCCTCGAGGATGGGAGGTGAACTTCAGGGTGAAAGCTGTGCTGTAGATATCCAGGTTTTAGGACTTTTCCTGGCTTTAGGATATGTAAAAGGGAACGGTACGGCAACTCACCTTTTCATATGCTGTTGGAAATGTCCAACCTTGCCTCACAATGTCCTTGTCGAGTATCCAGGTGTATCTCTACTGCACTTATGGATTCACTGCTGTATTTCTTAGAAAATATGCCTGATACCCCTCGATTTCTGGTCACAGGTAGGGTCTATTCCTTCTGTGTTGAGATGACCACAGGCATCATAGAAATACCTAGAAATACATTTAATCACTTTTATTTTAACCTTTACATGGGGAGTAAAATCTCGTGGCAATTCTCCGAACCTGATTCCTCATTTAACAGCTTTTTTAAAGTACAATCATCAATCTAAAATGGTAGGTGGTATCTGCATGAAAGTCACACCTAGATATCAGAGCGTCATAGCGTGGCTGTAAAATTAAGAGGGGGTAAATGGGTGACTTCTCAAGTTAGTGAATTTTCTCACCTTTGGAGGAAAATGTCTTCAAATACCAGTTTATTCTCATTGGTAATGTATATGTCTGCTGTGTACATCTAATATGCTTTTAACAGAAGGATGTAGTTTAGGATTGACTTCAGCTTTTTTTAAAAAAAAAATTTGATCCTAAACATCCCAGGTTACTAAAATACTAAAGATGTGTAAACAGTTTCTGCAGTGTCTGAAAATGGAGTCTCTCAAACTCACTTTGACATGTAAAATGAGTAGTTTGCTTATGAAAAATATAAACAACCACTTTCTTTTGCTGGAGCAGAGTAATCCCTCTTTTCCAATTTATTCCGTGCCTGGTCAACAATTTATGCAAATGTCCTGATAGAAATTCAGTGTTTCCTTGAGCCAAACCTATGAACCTCATTACTGTTGGATATTCCTTTCAGTAGATTATTTTTAATTTTCTGTGTTCATTAATTTCCTCATATTGTATGGGAATGTGACTCCTGTCTAGTTGTCTATTGTGTTCTTTCTTTAAGCTGTGAATAACTCAGGAAGAGGTGAATCTCTTCTAATGAAAAAATGTGTATTAAATCTTACTTCTTCTGCAGATGTACCTGACATTAGTGGGAGACAAAATATATTGGGGATGCAAGGGAATTTTTTAAAAAGAATTTTGTCTTGCTTTTAATTTTTTCAGGTCTCTCTGGAAATGGGAAAGATTTTTGTTGAGGGTGTTGGGGAAGTGCAGGAGTATGTTGATGTCTGCGACTATGCTGTTGGTTTGTCCCGAATGATTGGTGGACCTATTTTGCCTTCAGAAAGTAAGTATGTGTGTATGCATGTGTATGTTGTTTGGGTTTTTTCCCCCTACAAATGAAGAGGTGGAGGTGTATCTTAAGTATACGGTGACGTAGTGCAGCAAAATCTCTGTACTGTGAGTTATTTGGGGAGCATGTTGTCTAGGAATAGATGTGCTGGTAGGCAGTAATGACACCTAATGAAGTATCTGGCCTGTAGCCTATAGCAAGAGAGGCAATAGATTTTGTCTCCGCTCTTTGCAGCAGTAGATTCTCTTATGATTTCCTTGTTAATGAAGGTGCTAGAGGAAAATATGTAGAAAGTTCAGCAATGTACTTAGAAGTGAGAGACTTTTTTGTCAGTTATTGATTAGCAAACAATCACCGTTCTGCTAACTGAATAGTTAAAATAGTAAAACTTCATGATGTCATTTTACTGGGTTTTTCCACAATCTAGCTAACCTTGTTCCAGTAAGCTGCAGAGCATGTATAATGCAGCTCTCCGCAAGCTAATGCTCTGATGGACAGAGAAGTGGTGCTCGGCCCCTTGCTTACATGGTTTCTTTTTTAAAAAAATATTTAGTGGATGCAAATTGCATTACGGTGTGTCTTTGCTTTCAGGACCTGGCCATGCCCTTATAGAGCAGTGGAATCCTGTTGGGTTAGTAGGAATCATCACGGCTTTTAACTTCCCTGTAGCGGTTTATGGGTGGAACAGCGCAATTGCAATGATCTGTGGAAACGCTTGCCTCTGGTAAGATAACAGCTTTCCAACATGCTAACGGTATTTTAAAATTAGAGAGCTGTTGTCTCAGGCATGAAATTGTTATCAAATGTCTGGTGTTTTTGTATGTTTGATTCTATCTCATGTAGGTTTAATTTCTATTTATTTTTAGGCTCACTTGCAGTCAAAGAGCTTTGTTTTATTTTGTCATAACCTCTTTTATGAGGTATTGAGATTCAGACCTGTCCAGGACTTAGCCAAATGGCCTGTTAATAAGGAGGCCAAGTTGAGGTCTTGCAGCAGTGGTAGTGAATAGTTAATATTTTCAGAAGTAGTACAGCTAAAGTTAAGAATCTAAATAAGGAGCTTTACTTCCTGTCCCGGCTTCTGCTTTGCTTTTGTCTGCCTGCTTCACTCTGATATCTGGCACAGCTCTTATTCACAGCAATTTTGGTAGAAGCTCTGAATGCTCAGCTGTGGAAAGAAATGGTTGAGTTCCTGTCTTAACATGCACCTGAAAACCAGCCTAACCAAAGTGTGCTGTATTTCAGATACCATAAAATTTGCATAATTTAATTATTTCTTATTCTTAAAGAATTAAAAATAAAATGTTGTCTTTTTTAAATTTTTTTTTCTTCTTAGGAAGGGTGCTCCTACAACATCCCTCATTAGTGTTGCTGTTACAAAGTGAGTTCTGGTTTCTTTGCTTTCTGTTTTGCTTTTTAAACAACTTCTTTTCTGATTTAGGTAGTGCTTACTGGTCAGAACTGCTTTCCCATTGTTACCTAAGAAGGAACAGTATATATAGAATGTCATCTATACTGTTGGCCAGTTTTTTCTGGGACCAGGGCTGTGCTTCTGCTGAAGTAGGGCTAGCTATGTGGTTTGCTTCCTTGTGGAAGATTAATTGCTTACAAAATTCAGCCTCCCTCAATCATGCACTCATGTTTAAGAATCATCCCTTTTTTTGGAGTCTCAGGCCAACATCAGCATCCAGCATCCAGTTTCTTGGCAAATTCTTCTGGCTGACTGTGTAGACCTATATCCTGAAGATACCTTCACACAATCTTTATTATTTCAACCTAGTAACACCTTAGAATGCATTCCCAGGGTTCAAAACTCATTCTTGATAAAAAGGAGAACTCCAAAGAATAAATGTCATGGTGATACTTACTGTAGGTTTATTGTTACTTTGCTTACTATATTAGCATTTTAAATACTTATCTGTCGTGTGCTACAAATAACATTTATTTTTAAATGCTAAATATAAATAGGCTCCTTTAAAATATCTAATTAGTAAGTCTTGTAGCTTTAGTACTAACTCCTGAGAACAATGGCCCCAAACTACTTATGAGTATTTTATGTAGCTCCACGAGGTCATGTATATATATCTTTGTAATCATGAAAAGCTGTGTGGCCAAGGTTTTTACACACTGATCTAAAGTTTGCCTGTGCCAATTGTGTGGACACATAATGCGTGTATTTTAGAGTCTTAACTTCTGTGTGAGCTATGATTGTAACACCAAAGTCTTTGATGAGGGAAACGTGTTATATATTGTACAAACTACATGTCAATTAACAGGAAGACTGCTGCTTTTTAAAAATCTGTAGCTTCTTCCATGTGCATGGTCAGATAGTTTTAATGGGTCATTCCCTGTTATATGCACCTGTCAGAAATCTCCGAAATTTTTAAATCTTTGATTCTAGGATAATTGCCAAAGTCTTAGAGGATAACAAAGTGCCTGGAGCAATCTGTTCTCTGGTTTGTGGTGGAGCAGACATTGGGTAGGTAACATTTCTTGTGTTTTGTGAAGATGTATAGAGGGTAAAGATTATTCCTTGAGCTACTTCTTGTAAAGTTATTCTGATCTCCAGGAGTCCCCAGTACATGCATGTACCTATTGCCATCACTTTTTATCACTGGTTTGAAAGTCTGGCCCTGCTGTAAACATCATATGTATTTCTTCTTCCTGTTGTGACATCAGCTGCTAACAAGTAACTTATCAGATATTTAATGAAGAGACATGACTAAGTTTATATTCTACTTCTGCATATGCTTACAACCAAAGAATACAGTTAGTATTAAATTCCATTCATCATGTTCTTAAGAGTTTTCCATTTCTAACCCATTGGTCTTTTGGACCACTTGCAGAGGAGAATACTTCCCTGTTTTTCATGCTCACATACCACTCTGCACTTGCTCATAGATGCATACCTGTGCTTGGAAACTGTACAAATCAAATTGTTTCATTTGATTATTGCAACGTGGAAATTCCCAGTACAAATGTATATTCAGATGTCTCTTTTGAGCATTTCAAGAGAAGACAAAATACATACTAAGCATTAAAAAAAACCTCATAGATACACGTATTTTCTTAGGGAACATAACAGTTGGAGCTGATCTCACTATATGCTTTAGATTGAGTTTCAAAATTAGTACAGGTGGTGCTCTTTCGGTCTGAAAAGGGAAAGGGAAACAGACTTGCTCCTCTTTTCTGGCTAAGAGGAAGATTTCCTGTTGACTGCTCAGTCACTTACCTGATGTTTTCAAGGTGTCTCTGACTTTAAAAGATCTCCCTGGTTGAAGCTGGTTTATGTCGAAGGTGCAAGCAGCTTTTCCAGCTGTCTGCTCTTCTATTGAACATGGTAATATATCTCCCATTGTGCAGGACAGCAATGGCAAGAGATGAGAGAATGGATCTGTTGTCCTTCACTGGCAGCACGAAAGTGGGCAAACAAGTAGCGCTTATGGTTCAGGAGAGATTTGGTGAGTATGTGGGGTCTCCTCCATTTCTTTCCATGGTTGGGAAAGGCAGGGGAACCTCCATAGCATTTTAAAATAATGGCTTGTTTCACTTACCTTTTGTGTTACCTTTTTTTTAAGTTAGTGGAAATAGGATGTTGAGACTGCGCAGAGCTAGATACTGCATTTTTCAGTTAGATCTGTCACAACTCAGCATTTTTTTTGAGATAGCTACAAAACATGATCCCACAGTTAATTCAGGGGCAGGGAGTGTCCATGAATATAATTATATGGATATTGTGAAGATGAACAGCCAGGGCTTCTGGTCTTTTACTAGTGTGTTCATGGAGAAATGCCCCCTCGCCTTTTACTCCTTATAAATACAGGAGAAAATTATGACTTTTAAGGTGCTGCTTTTGTTGCAGATATTTAAAAGTGTACAGGCATGAGTCCATAGACAGCTGCTGGATGCTAACTTTTTAGTTTAAAACAGAAAAACTTGTGAACAGGATTTTCTGATTTTACACATTTGAAGTTCATAGGAGTGTGGAAAAAAAATAAAAATAATTCAGATTGCAAATGTTCACCCAAAAGTCAGTGGTGGTTCTTTCTCTCAGATTTGAGATAAAATGATTGCCAGAGAACTGAATAAGCCTAGTTAATTTTATGTGTGCATTTTGATCTCTTCTTTGTCTGCATCATACTATTTATGCTGCAACTTCTTCTGTTTTCATCTTTTCCAGTGCTATTTTTTCCTATTTTTTAAGCTTATTTCTGCCATAACTGCTCTACAGGTACCTATCTTCACAATATGTGATAGATGTAGTATTTGGTGTAATTTTCTGCTTTGTCTAGAGTGATTAGTTGACTGTGATGCCTAAAACATTTTGTCTATCCAGAAAAGTATGTTTAATGAAACTTAGCTCTAGTTAGAGGTGACGTCACTGAACAAGGTGCAGTGAATACATGTGCACATGCTGTAACTTGTTTTGTGTGTTTTTGTTAGGTCGAAGTCTGCTGGAACTGGGAGGAAACAATGCCATTATTGGTAATATGCACTGTAGAAATTTAGTCCCATAGATGATGTTTGGAAGTTAGTACACAAATGTTTGTAGCAAGTTGTCCCTTCTCTTTTTTTTTTTCTCCCCACACTGGGAGTTTAAAAAGTAGATAGTAGAACATTGGGTTTTTTCTGCCTTTTGTGGAGCTGTAGTGTTTTAAGATAAAAAATGAAAGTTCAAGCTCTTACATGTATTCGCTGTTGAAGTGAGGAAGGGAATGAGAGAAGCAGTAAGCTTCAGTAATGGGATGTGGACAATGCTAAATACATTTTATCTTAGGATAGGTCTAATCTCATGAACACCACATTTTTAGCATTTTAGAATATAAGTACGTATATATTAAGCCAAAGACACTTGTGATACTTGAAAGCAAAGCATGCAGGTATTTTTTTCAGTAACACATTTTACAGATTTAAGTAGCTTAGGGTATGATCTAGTTCCCAGATAAACGTAACGTAAATACTGTGAAGCTGAGCAATGTGGCAGAAAGAAAATATAAGCTAGATAAATACCTAAATTGCTGTCCCATTGTGTTGTAGCCTTCTGTTCCACCTTCCTCATATTCTGAATAAATGTGATTCCTATCTAGAATATTAAGCTCCTTTGAAAATCACATTTGAGCAGGTTTTTCTTTTTTTCCTGTGCTGGTTTGCAGCCAGTAGTATAAACTTGCTTTATACTTGGAAAATTGTTTCCCTTTCATGTCAAAGTCGTGCTTTTTGTGGAGTTGGCTTCGAATGATGCCATAAACATTGATTGGACTTTGTCCCAAATTTAATAATTTTGGATACTTGGAGAATTCTGTGTGACTGGTTAAGCTGACTGATATTTTGGGGATCCTTTGAGGCTTACACATACCAACTTTGCTTTAAACATCCCAATGTCTTCTAGTCAGGTGAATTTGTTCAGCACATTTCTATTTTACATTATTGTACACCTGTGTTTTAGCTATGTTTTTGCATGCCATCGGGGTACACTTTACCATTTTTTCTTTATGCTGCTCAATGAGAGAAGAACAAGATGAAGAAATGATAGTTTCTTCAATTAAAATGAAACTGGAGTTCTTTGCAAGCTTTATTGCAAAATGCAGTCTTCAGTAGTTCAGACCTACATTTATGTCCAATTGCATGTGTCTAATTCCAGGTGTAAAAGTA
This sequence comes from Cariama cristata, assembly GCF_000690535.1. Lineage (NCBI taxonomy): Eukaryota > Metazoa > Chordata > Aves > Cariamiformes > Cariamidae > Cariama > Cariama cristata. Next base: position 35,496 of record NW_009636572.1, on the reverse strand, counting down.
ATAGGAGTTTTGAGGTGTTTCTGTATATCTTAGTGTGGTATGCTAGTGCAACTATTCCTAATGCATCTTGACCAACCTGTCAGTTTATTATATTGCTTAGCATCTTAAGTCTTGTGAACTACTTGTTTACTTCAGTAACATGCTGGTGTTTTAATTTTTGTTAAGTATTTGAAGATGCAGATCTGAACCTAGTCATCCCATCTGCTCTCTTTGCCGCTGTGGGAACAGCAGGTCAGAGGTGCACAACTGCTAGAAGGCTGGTGAGTAAATGTGTGTTGTCTGATTTGGGTAACTCTGAATTTAAACTTAATTCTGAATTAGCTCAGAAAGTGCCTAACATTTCATAGTATTATGGAGAGCAACAAATAATCTTTGAAACATGTTTTTACTTTGTCAAAAATCGGTATGATGGGAAAATAAGGTGGTAGTTTGTCATTCCATTATAATTCTAGCTCTGAAGAGTTTCTTTGTATATGTTTCTAAATTTAGCACCTCAAAGGTGCTAAAGTTCAGGAAAATAAAACTTGCCCCACTTCCTGTACTTCTGTTTTCATTGCCAGAGCTTCTTTTCTTGTGTCTGCTACAAATTTACGTGCAGGATTTAGATTCCAGCAAAGCAAGGGTGTGTGTGTGTGGCTTACTTTATCATTAATTTTTAACCAATCATTTTCAATAAGTTTAAAGGTGTTATAATGTCAGCCTGTGTCTGTACAGGCTTTTCAGAGTTGGCTTGATTGGGTAAATATTTGTCAAAATTGATGCGGGTTGACTTTGGCTGTATAGGAAGGCCAGTGATTCCTCAAATTATAGCAATAAAAATAACTTGAGTATTTGCCCTAAAACATTTAACTGAAGAGTTTACCAAACACATTGATAGCATTGATCTGTGACGAGATAAAATTAAAACAGATATTTGAAATCTTCATGGTGCAGATTTTAAATCTTCATTTCATGGTGTTGGTGCTGTTTCGAGGCCCTGCTTATGTGTTTATTTTTAACTTTGGGATTTGCTGAATATGAGCAACACCATCTCCACACTTCATTCAGCCCTCTTCGAAGTGCAGTGGTACTTCAGGAATAGTTCTGTAGGCTGAGCTGTCTTACAACCTTCTTACCACATTTTGTTTAGTTCCTCCATGAAAGCATCCATGATGAGGTGGTGGTGAAGCTTGCTAAGGCCTATGCCCAGGTCCGCATTGGTGATCCGTGGGATTGTAAGTAGCTATTTCCAACTCATGGGTTCAGGAGACAAGTTTGTATTTGTTTCTTTCTGTTTAAATTCCAAAGAGATTATAGAACAAAGCTATCTAATTTTAGCAGTTTACCAGGGTGTGGGAATAGCTGGTTTCATTTAGAATACAAACTCTGAAAGGGAGGTGAAGAATCCGGCTAATACGGCTCATCTTGGACAGATTAAATAATTACTTCTAAAATGTCATGATAAGAATATTTGCAAACGTATACAGTTTTTTTGCTGAAAATATGTCTTTGGATCTTTTGTTTTTAGCTGACACTTTGTATGGGCCTCTTCATACCAAGGAAGCAGTGAAAATGTTTCTTGATGCAGTGGAACAAGCAAAACAACAGGGTGGCTCTGTGGCCTGTGGTGGAAAGGTGACTTGTTTTTATTTTCCCTGCTGCATGTAGTGCTCTAGGAAAAAAATACAGTAACATGGTGGCTTAGGCCCAGATTGCACCTCAGTTTGTCCTGTCAGCTGTTACAGGGCATTAAGTTAGTCAGTCTGAGAATGTTTGAATTGCAGTCATGTCTTTAAGGTAAAGATGGGTCTGCTTGGAAGCTACTTGCTCCTCCAAGGAGTGGCTAAAAGCTTTTAGTTGTTCCTTGCGCTACTCCCTAGTTGCAGGTGATGGTGAAAATACAGACAGCAATGTAAATGGTGAATATCAAAACACATAACAAAGAAAAATTGCTGTTCTGTCTCTGGATTCACATTATCAAACTTCAGAAAATACTGAAGATTCAAGAAAGCCACTTGCACTTCATCATATGGCATATTTAATTCTCATGGACTTAATGCTCTGGGAATTCTTGTCTTTCATTGGTGCCTTCTTTATTCCTAATACCTTTAAAGTTGTGATCAGTTTACTAATCAGCTTACAAGTAGGAGAAAGGAAATGTTTTTAGTCAGCTGCTAGACTTTGAGATTTGATTACCTCTTTAGTAGACCAAGTTATGCTTCTGTATTTTAAATACTTAAACGAGTAAAATTTTAAGTTATCTAATCAGATGACCTGACCTTCTATAGCTGCTTGCTAGGCACAACTATAGTAATCTGACCATGAAGGATTCCCTTCCTACACTAGTACTAAGCAGGATGCTGGTTTGAGCTTACTCAGTTGTTTCTTCTTTTATGTGTTTTGAAGGTTATAAATCGCCCTGGAAACTATGTTGAACCAACCATTGTGACTGGTCTTCCTCATAATGCACCCATTGTCCACACTGAGACATTTGCCCCCATACTGTATGTGCTGAAATTTAAGGTAAAATAACAATGAGGAATTCATCAGGTGTCAAGGATGCTAACAGAAGAGTCAGGAGAGAGATTTCAGATACATGTCATGTTCATGTCATTATCCGGGCACTTCAAGAGGTGGTAACTGTTGTTCTGCACTGTGGGATATCCACTGTAATAGGTTACCTCACTGTGTAGCTAGATTTATGCATTTTCTGTGAAGAGCAGTGGAGTTAAGATGAGAGTCTGTACAGGAATAGATTTTTGTTGTTCATGTCAACCTGCTCAAAAGCAGATTGTGTGTTTTGTGCAGTGGTGGAGGTATCCTATCCCTGACTTTGTGCACATGTATTTGCCAAGGGGCATTCAGTATGTGTGCGTTATGGCTGTGGTATGTTGGGTTTTTTCTCACAGTGCTTCTTTAACTGCTTTGCTTTGAATGGTCTTGGTTTAACCATTGACACATGCTCCTTTTAGGAGGAAGAGGAGGTTTTTGCCTGGAATAATGAAGTGAAACAAGGTCTTTCCAGCAGTATCTTTACAAAGGATTTGGGAAGGATTTTCCGCTGGCTTGGGTATAATTTAAACTATTTTTCTACCTTCCTGAAGCATAAGATGACAGTCTTCAATGTCTTTTGTAAACCTGTGCACAGTGCTAGTTGAGCATTTTATAGCCCTCATTTTAGGGAAGGAGCCATTCCTGACAATGGGGAGTTGATGTGTCTTATCTTTGTTTGTAGGCCAAAGGGATCTGACTGTGGCATTGTGAATGTTAACATCCCAACCAGTGGGGCTGAGATTGGAGGTGCTTTTGGTATGTCACTTACACTTTTTTCTTTATCCTTTAAATGATTAAATCCTCTAGCATCAGGCCTAGAGGCTTGGTATTATTCCTCAGGCTTAATTTTTTTTAAAGCTTGGGGAAATTTTTTTTTATAATGACTCTGGAAGAGAATAAAGCATTACTGCGGTAAAACTAGTATAATTTAGGTCTCCTTATCTTATTTTTCAAGGTTTTAATCCATCCATTTAAATTACTAAATTTGAAAAAATCAGTGAAATTAATTTTGAATTATACTGCTTTAGCAGAAAACAGAAATTGAGTAGAGCTGTTTGGATTTCAGCTTTTTAAAAATATCTGTATTTGATTTTTAAATATTCCATGTATCATTTTTTTCCTCTCTATCAAGGGACTGTAACTCAAAAGTGTGTTCTGAATGTGTTTAGAGATGTGGCTGAATGGAAAACTGTTTAAAACAGTTTTAATTAAAAAAGTCTTGAGCATTGTTCTTGTGTATATTTGCATGAGTATATAAAAATTACAGCATGAAGTATTTCTGTGAAAAAGTCTTTAAATACATTTTTGCCTTTATTTCTCATTTTTTGTGTGTACTGAAAGAAGTGGGGGAAGGGAAGAAGAAATATTCACCTTACCATTTAAACAGTACCAGAACCAGCACATTCTTGTACTCCTGTATCATGTTAAAATATCTTTAAAACAAGGTCCTCTGGTGCCAGCATGATGAGACTTTCAACTCCAGGCAGATATTTTTTGGATAAAGCATAAGGAGAGAGCTAGCTGTGTGAGTTGTATGTGGTAACATTCTGGTAACTTATTTCAGAAATAGAACAAGGTCAAAGAAAAGCTGGGGAGGGACTTTTTACAAGGGCAGGTAGTGACAGGACAAGGGGCAATGGCTTTAAACTGGAAGAGGGAAGATTTAGATTAGATACTAGGAAGAAATTCTTCACTGTGAGGGTGGTGAGGCACTGGAAGAGGTTGCCCAGAGAAACCGTGGATGCCTCATCCCTGAGCTGGACGAGGCTTTAAGCAACCTGGTCTAGTGGAAGGTGTCCCTGCCCATGGCAGGGGGGTTGGAACTAGATGGTCTTTAAGGTTTCTTCCAAACAAACCATTCTATGTGTAGTTTTACCCATGAATTTTTACAAAATGTCTCACCTCCTGGAGTTAGTCCAGATTCCCATGCTCCAAAAAAATTTCAAGTTTTCATTTATAACCTTTTTCATACAGGTGGTGAAAAACACACTGGTGGGGGAAGAGAATCTGGAAGTGATTCATGGAAACTTTATATGAGACGATCTACTTGGTAAGACAGGCTTTTTAAATTCCAAATAACTGTAAATTATAGATAAACTTGCAAAACTTCAAAATGCATAAATCCTTGGCTACAAGAGGTTATCTTTGTTTGATAAATGAGATAACCATCTGTGAGTGTAATTGCCGTTTCTTCATGCAAGAATTTACATGTGCGTTCCTAGTAGAAGATGATTTGAAGAGTCTAGGTAAAGACCTTTTTTAATCACTGTTCCTCAAAAGGAAAAAAACACCCTGTTTTATTCCCCTCTTGCCTGATTTTAAACTTGGCTAAAAATCAAATTACTGAAATTTGTCAGGAAATACATGAAGTAGCAACCACAGTGAGGGGGCCACTGTTGCCAGTGGTGAGTGATTTAGCTACATGTTGGGTATCTATCCATAAATGTCCTGACAGCCTGTAGTTGGTAACCATTCCGACTGTCTGCTGGCCTCCCTGCCGTTTCCCTGTGCTAACTGGTTTCCATGCAAAGGCTTATGAATGTGAGAAATCCTACCTTGATTCTTTATAGACATTCTCCTAGTAAGAAGTTAAATAGAGAATGATACTTTACTTTCTCTTTGATCTATCAAGGTCGAGACAATGGGGAATATGGTCTTTTCTCCATACATAGTTACTGTATTGAAAACCAGCGTAAAGTGAGTTCATAACTTCAAACAGGCAAACTGCTTACAGAAATCTTTGATTTACATGTGACAGAAATCAGAAGCCTTGTACATCAGAAACAGACTGCATAATCTGTCTCAGTGATCAAGTCTGGTCTCTAAATACTTGTTTCTCTTCCAGTACAATCAACTACAGCAAGGATTTACCTTTGGCTCAAGGAATCAAGTTTCAGTAACAGCCTTATGAACAGCCGTGCTATGGATTTCAGAACTAAGCACCTTCTAAGCCTCATGGTGAAGAAAATTAGTATCTGAAACTTAGCTGCAGCAAAGATACCAATTCTGTCAAAAAATCAGCTACTCTAAAATTGCTTCACTTTCAATGTATGAAATTACTACTTCAGACTTCAAATAAGTATGTGATCTTTGGGAAGAAGGGAGGGTGACTGAAACTAACAAACTTGGATTCAGGCAGCCTGGATAATCTGTTGCCTTATCGCTATTATTTCAGTATCAACACTGTCTGTATCCCCTGCCTCCCCACCATTTGCTGATGTTTCCAGCTAGTAGGACTGTGCTTCAGACTATATGCTGAGTTTCCTACAGATAACTGGTGCTCTGGGGGGTGGGCAGTACAGGGCTGTTTTTCAATGCGTAAATAAAGGTACCTTTTGTGAGATACCTTGGGCTTCTAGCTTTTTTTTGTTCGTTGTTTTGGAGCAGGAACATTCAACTGACACTCCGTTTTCACACACTGAACTGCTAACTGGAAGAAGTATCACCGGACTCAAAGGACCACTTTAGTTTTCCTACCTCTCCTTCAGGAAGGAGATTTTCACCCTGTGTGTTGGGAGATAAAGGGTAAGACCAAGGACTACTGCAGTCTCTTGGAACCTCCTCTTAATGTTAGGAGTCACAGCGAATTCAGGTTGTCCCAGCCCTTGTGACACCCGACAACCAAACCAGCTGAAGAACTGGAGATGCAGTGAGGAGGGAATACTCTTCCAGAGGGAATTTGCCGAGGAAAGGCAAATTGGTTACGTGTATTTCACCTTTAGTAGGGGTTTCTCATGGCCACTGAAGACTACAGCCATTGGCAGCTCATTTAGGAGCCTTGCTCAAAATCCAAGATGAGAAAAGGTACAGAGCTACTAGGTGGATTTTAGCTTTCCACAGAGTAACTTCTGAGGTTTTTAATGTACTATATTTTTGAGATTTCTTTTCCTCTGTCTTTTATGCCAAACTTCCACAGTCTCTGAACATGGCAGAGGTGTTCATTTTGGGCTCAGATTCTAGGACTCTGATTTGTCTTTTGATTTATTCTGATACTAAGCTGTTATAATAGTAACGTCATCCAAATTGTGTTAAAGGTCCAACATACCACAGTGCTCGCTGATCATCTTTCACCTCATTATCTAGTTTTAAAATACATAGTGTTTTGAATTTTACATCTGTATTACAGAAGGTATTTTGAGTGTCACTTTTTATAGAACAAAGAGTAGGCAGCCAAATTTGAGTCTTTTAACGGCTAGGTCAGCTCCCTCCTGTTGTTCTTTGTGCTTAGCCATTTAGCTAGGGAACAGATTTTGTGAAAGAAGGTTGTGTATTTGCACACAGAAAGAACTGAAATCCCCTAAGCAGACAGATAAATCATTAGCCGATAAAGGGCCAAGAAACAATCCAATTTCCAAATTGAGTCATTCTGAAAATAGCACAAGTTATAGAAGCCATATTCTAAGTTCAAGAACTTCTCTCTTTCTTCTTCTTGCTGCTTATTAATAGTTTTTGGATAGCCTCATTATGTCACATCTGTTGTTCTAGAAAATAAAGGCCTTTTTACTCGTTTTGGATAAAATGATTTCACAAGTCCAGTGGCTTAACTTACAGGAATAAGTGTAACTCTGCCATCTGGCTTTAGATATGTGAACTCAGGCCACGGAATAGAACAAAATGGGACAGTGAGTGTTTGACTGGTCTTCAAATCATTATCTGCATATTAATGGAAAGAATGTAGGAATGTAATCAAGAGGGTGACTGTATAGCAAACACTAAACTTTTTTTTAAAGGTTAATTTGACATCTTGATATATAACAATCCCTTCTTCAACACAAACTTTTGAGTAGCCTTACAGAGGACCCAATATGAAATACTTGTGTAAGTACTTCTGTATATTATGAGTAAGCGCATTAGATCCACTTTGTGTAGGCAAATATGGATGCTCTCTGCAAGTGGATTACAAATTCATCCTGACTTTTGCTGAATGTATGAATTACTATTCCAAGGATTGTGTTATCTGCATTGTCATTGGACTTCTAGTATGACATTGCAGCAGGTAATCATAACATTTCATCTGCTTCCCAGACAGCTCTGAATTCCTTAGAAGATTTTTGCAATTTACTTCTCTCCACCCTTTTATTTAGTTAGTTACCTGTTGTTGAAGAATCCTACCTGAATTGAGTAGCTGAGTGACTTCCAGTGAAGTGGGTCTGGGGAGAGTGCTTTTCAAAGACAGCTGCACATTGTAATAGTTTTTTGCAAGAATTTAGGTGCCTGTAAGCAGTTATGATTATGATGAAGTTATAAACTAAGGAGATTTAAAGATAATGTAAGCATTCTGTTCCTCAATTTCTGCTTTAATTTGGGAAGTCCACTCAGGAGATTGTAAACTGCATTAGCTGTCATTGAGTTATCTCACCCAAGGAAAGCAATTTGAGAATTCATAAAACGTGTCTTAGAGCTACCGGTATGTGCAACATAATGGAACTTTCAGTTTTAATACAAATTCTATCAGCGGCTTCCACTGTTGCATAAACTTAATTACCACTGAGTGTGTAACACCAGTGAATAACAAGTGTTAAATGACACATGATCAATAATTCATTTGTTAGCACAGTATTGCTTACTGCGAAATGACCTTGATGGGAACAGTCTTGCAAGTATCTTCTTTTCTTTTTGCTGTATTATTAACTGAAGAAAAAATGCAGATTCTACTAATGTAATTTTTTCTGATAAACAGAGCAATTGTTTTTTTAATGAATGGTGAAAAATCAAACGTGCAGACTGTGAGCTGCAGGCTGCTACTCTTCCATTCTATTGCATCCTATCACTGCTTCTGATAGCAGACTTGGTATGGGAAACTGTTTTCAGGAAACAGGAATAGTACTTGCCAATAGAAGGTCTAAACTTGGGTTTTTGCAAAAAGCTGCCCTGCAGTGCTGAATTTAAAACAACTGGGAAAGTGCTCACTGTTATCTTTCAGTACTAACAGACATTACTAACAGTTTTAATACAAATTCTCTCAGCAGCTTCCACTGTTGCATAAACTTAATTACCACTGAGTGTGTAATTCATTCATACTGTACAATATGAACCCATTCATGTTGTATCATGTTGTTTTCTCATGGTCTTTCTGTCATTCAGATCTATGTGTTGTTGCTGGATGGGTTCAAAACCATGTGGCTGCCAGAACACTTAATTTGTGGCAGCTGGCTATATTTCTGTATGAGAGATTATAAGTATAGCTGCTGCATTTAAGACTCATTAGCCTGTACTAAGCCATTCAGGTCTCCACATTAATCTCAACAGGAGCTATGTACAAATGTAAAGTGTAAATTATAGGAGACCTCTTTGCCTGGATTTTCTTCTGAATCATTTGCCACATTGGTGCCACACCAATGTGTTGGGCATGTATTGCACAAGTATATATTCTTATTTTCCTATGTGGAAGAGGGCAAAAAATTTTAAGGTTTATATATGGGTAAAATGACGTAATCACATAGAATTAAATTCTTGAGTAAAAATAATGGCTTGGCAAGGACTTTTTTGATGTCTTGTGTTTGGTATTCTGAAATGTGTATTCCTTGATAAGCAAATCACGCTGTCATTTGCTATGTGCCTAGTGTTTGAAAACTAATGGATTAATTGCATTCAGTTGTTTGTAAACTGCTGCTGCCACTGAAGAAAAGCAGTGAAAAACATCTCATCTAACATTTTGAATGTGGTTGCCTGCAGATAACTGGTACAAAGGTACGTACTTCTTCACAGTCTCTCTCTTCTGTGAAATTACTAGCATTTATTCTCCATGCAGCTCGTTTCTTTCCTCCAGATACTTCTGCATGTTGGGAGAGGGACTGGCACAGTAAGGCATAGTGGAGACATTTTTTTTTTTAATTGTCATGTTCCTCCCAGTGTCGCTGTTGGTCAGGCTATGCCTGCAGAAGGGCGGCACGGCAGCGATCCCTCTGCGCTGAGCTGCCTTCGCCTTCGCTAGCCAGCTGGGTAAAACAAACCTCTTCGTCTGAATGTCTTGTATGTTACAGCACGTCTGGGAACACGACTTCGGAGCTGGTAGTTAAATAAAATACACTTTATTCTGCAAAAGCCTCAGTTGGTTAGTGCAGGTGATATATAAAACATTAGCTCCAAAAGCCAAAGGATAAAAATAATAGTGTTTCAGCTGTGTAGTGATCTCCGGCAAAGAAGAAATTTAATACTGTTACCATTCTGTTCTGCAGCACTATGGCTATGTTTTCCTGCAGCCTGAATTCCAGGTGGGGTTAAAGGGAGCAAGCAGTGTAAGGTACGTCTCTGAACTTCAGAGGAGGCACATCCTTTCATTATGTTAAAGTCTGGAAAGCTGGAAGTTGGTGGTAATATTGTTTCACGCTTCCCTGGGACTATTCTTACAGCCTCTTACAAGCCTCCTTAGATCACAGAATCACAGAATGGTTGGGGCTGGAAGGAATCTCTGGAGATGATCCAGTCCAACTCCCCGCCAAACCAGGGTCACCTACAGCAAGTTGCTCAGCATCACGTCCAGGTGGGTTTTGAAGATCTCCAGAGGAGGAGCCCCCCCAGCCTCTCTGGGCAGCCTGTTCCAGTGCTCTGCCACCTTCAAAGTACTGAAGTTCTTCCTCATGTTTAGATGGAACTTCCTGAGTTTCAGTTTGTGCCCATTGCCCCTTAACCTGTCACTGGGCACCACTGAAAAAAGTCTGGCCTCATCGCCTTGACACCCGCCCTTAAGGTATTTGCAAGTGTTGATGAGATCCCCTCTCAGTCTTTTCTTCTCCAGGCTGAACAGACCCAGTTCCCTCAGCCTTTCCTCATAAGGGAGATGATCCAGTCCCCTCATCGTCTTTGTTGCCCTCCACTGGACTCGCTCCAGTAGTTCCTTGTCTTTCTTGAACTGGGGAGCCCAGAACTGGGCACAGCACTCCAGATGTGGCCTCGCCAGGGCAGAGTAGAGGGGGAGGAGAACCTCCCTCAGCCTGCTGGCCACACTCTTCCTCATACACTCCAAGATACCATTGGCCTTCTTGGCCACCAGGGCACATTCCTGGCTCATGGTCAACTTGTTGTCCACCAGGACTCCCAGCTCATTCTCTGCTGAGCTGCTTTCCAGCAGGTCAACCCCCAGCCTGTACTGGTGCACGGGGTTATTCCTCCCTAAGTGCAGGACCCTACACTTGCCCTTGTTAACCTTCATCAGGTTCCTCTCTGCCCAACTCTCCAGCCTGTCCAGGTCTCACTGAATGGCAGAGCAGCCTTCTGGTGTATCACCTACTCCTCCCGGTTTTGTGTCATCAGCGAACTTGCTGAGGGTACACTCTGTCCCTTCGTCCAGGTTGTTGGTGAAAAAGTTAAGCAAGAGCAGACCCAGAACTGACCCCTGGGGAACACCACCAGCTACCGGCCTCCAGCTCTGCGCTGCTGATCATGGCCCTCTGAGCTCTGCCATTCAGCCAATTCTCCATCCACCTCACTGTCCACTAGATGTGGTAGTGAAGTTAGCATCAGCCATTGACTTATTCAGGGGAGTGTTACAGAGGTAATGAAATGACAGCATGCAAGTTTAAAAATGAGAGATGGAGGAAGAACAGAGGATAAATACCATCCCCCTTGCACCTAAGGCTTTTATTTAATCCTCAGACTATTGCTAAATGCTTATCATCTCCTGTCTTTTGTGGATTTTAAGAGGCTACTCACTCATTGGCCTGTCGCTTAGACTGACCTATAATGATATAAACCTGTCAGTCTGATGTGGCAGCTGCATTTGAAAAGTATCTAAAAAGCACAAGCACATACCTCTTCTTTAAGCTGTATTTTTTCTAACTACATTTTTTACTACAGTTGCTGGTATTTTTGTATTTTAACATGTTTATCACCAGGAGTATGCAGGATACTCATATAACCCCAGAATATAAACCTCTTTTTAGCTCATATGTGTCTGTATTCACTTATGACTACGGGCTCATGGTTATGTGTTTGAGAAATAAGGAATATCTGTTTGCCCCATAAAAAGTGAAGACATTCCTCCTCCTCTCAATTTGACCCAGATCGCACTTGATTTATGGTCTTGGCTTAAGGCAGAACAAATAGCAGAATAAGTTTATGGTGATGTTTCATGATACAGTGCAAGTCGAACTATTTTCCTAAGCTCTGCTACAGTATTAAATCTTTGCAGGTTGAAAAAACAATGCGAGGATTTTAGCTGAAGGAGAGGGTATGTAGCATCATGGAGTGACAGCAAAGGAGACAGAAACTTATGGCAACTAGAAAAAGGTCAGGGCTGGAGCACAAGGTAGGAAATCTCAAAATGATGAGTCAAGTATTGCTGTTCCAAACCAGGCTTAACTAACACTGGGTGCTGTGACCCTATCTTGCCTGGTAATTTCCTTTCCATAATTTTTGGTTAGCTGTGTTACTGATTTTTTTTTTTTCCCCTGCCAATTTAATGCTGAACTGACTCCCTGCAAAGTCTGACAAGCACCATAGTTGTGCAAGGGAACCCGTTGGAAGGCAGCAACCGGTCACTGGTTCCAGAGGAGAGGGAGGACCCAGTACCAGGCTTTTAGATGCTGGATATTACATTGGGAATGCTGAGGAAGGAAAGGTCGGACTATTGCAAATGGGAGGTGGGGCAGCATGCACAAAATAGAATAGATTGAAAGAATATATTTTTGAATATTGTGTAAAGGAACAAAAGGATAAGAGAAATACTGGATGAGGAGAACAGGGAAAGGAGCCAGATGTAGTTTAAGCTAACACATAAGGCTGCAATTAGGGCACATAAAGTACAGACAGACATGTTCAAGATGGAGCAATATCATCCTAAACCTCCAAATCTGTTAAGAGTTCATTGACTGGAGCATGAATCTGGCATTAGGACTGGCTATCAAAACTATCTATTGTGATTATGGAAAAAAACATGAACACCACAAAGGAAAGCACCTGAGAACAGAAGAAACATTCTTGTTTTGATGATTGTGTTTCTCTTAATGTTTTCTTTACTGTAAAAATTGTCCCAATGTCATTCAGCATGTTGTGTGTAAAAAAAAAAAAAAAACCAAACCAAAAAACCCACCATCACACTAATGTCTCTGCTCCGTGTTTTCTAAAATCAGTTGCGATGTATTAATCTATGAATTTTAAATCTCTATATTTGTTACAATTGATGTCAGCCAATGTTTGTCTAACTACTCCAGCTTGCATGCTGATCGTATCGTTTACTTTTCTTGCTGTTCAATGCCGCCTTCTTTTTGAGCAATCAATACTGAAGGGTCACAGAAAGGCTAACCCTTACTGGTACTTAGCCTGTATTAATCCATGTTGTGTTGTTCCTACAGCAAATAGTAAATATGAAGCATACTTTGCACAACTCTTTTTATGAGTTCTTCAAATCACAAATTTCCTAATTACTGTGAGAAGTTTGTCATTCCTCAGAGTGTTAGCTTGTTTCTTTGGGGCTTTTTTGAAACTGGGTTAAAACATTGGTATTTCAAAGTCTGCTGGGTTTGCAAAGAGTAAGTGATTAGCTTGCCTTACAATGGCCGTCAGCTAATCAGAAAACGTATTTTGAATTCTGTATTTAAGCTGCTAAGAAAACTAGTTTTGCAATGTGGGTTAAAATAGCAGGAAATGACAGTCGTCTTACGTTATTTCCCTACCAGAGATCCAAATGAGTTCTGAATTTAGAATGCAGAATTACAGCAGATATGACCCAAGCCAAAACAATTACTTTTTCCCTTAAGTACCTATAGACCAACATGTATTTTCTATAGCATCTCCATCAATTTGCATTTGTTTTAATTGTTTATCATTTAGTTCATTGTTGTGTGGCTTCTCATTCCTCAGCACTGAGGTGAGATTAGTCAACGTTTTTTATGGTTCACTAAGTCAACAGAGCAGAGCAGAAAATTTTTGTGCTCTTCTTTTCTCATTATCCTAGTTTAGCACTGTTCCTGTTTGTATAATTCTGTATAATTACTCCATAATGATATTTGCTGGGAGTAGAGAATCTGGATCTGTATGTGTGCCTATCAGGCCACTTAATTAAGACTCGAGGTATTAATTTTTGCTTTCTTCCACTGAGACAGTATGAATACAGTAAGGGCAGCCAAAGCACGAACCCATTTCTCCCTGATCTTTGTTTTGACCTACTGTTGTTCAGCTTTTGTTTCCTCCACAGCTCTTCCCCAGGAAAGAGGATACGAGAAGCTGCATTTTTCTGCAATGTGGTAGTCTGCTGCTCTACTTGTGCAAGAGATGAGAAAAGCTGACCGCCCTTCCTTGCAGCCTGAGCTGTGAATGCCTGCACCCACCAGGGCAGTGGGCAGAGCTGGGGAGCAAGCACGCAGGCATGGCCTCCACCCGTGTCCTCTCCATTTCCCATCAGCAGAGCCAGTTGCCGGGGCTCAGAGGTACCAAATAAAGGCCTCATGCTATGTGAAGCACAAACGTGACAGCCTGACTGCAGCATTTCTGGGGGTAAGAGCAATGCATGCTCACAGCAGTGCATGAGCATCTCGGACCAAGAGAGGTCTGCTCCCATCTGCAAGATTTCCTGATAAGTTATTATTGCTCTACAGTTACCCATTGCAACATAAAAGCACAGAGATTTCAATACGAAGACAGGTTCCTTCACACAGTTGTGGCCAGAGCACTACAAAGCAGGATTTTTGCTTGTGCATCAGATTACAAGTTGAACAGAATCTTGGTTAAACTGCTGCCTTGTCCTGCTGGTTCCCACACCGAACCTGTGCTGCCCTCCAGGACACTGCTGTTTTCTCTGTGACCCGCCAAACTGTCTGGCAGTGAATCAGCTGCTGTCCCGCAGCCTTTGGCTACCTGATTGAGTAGGTTTTCTCTGAGCCTAGCGGGGAATCTCACAAAATCTAGCTGTAACTCTTTTATGACCAGGGTTGTGTATGTGTGTGTGTGATGGTCCTATACAAATGCGCTCTTAAATATAGATAAGTGCTGCCAAAAGGGAATTAGGCATCCAACGCAGCATGTTCCACATCTACCCATAGGAGATAAATGTGTTTTTACCCTGGACACTCATCATTTCTGGCTTCTCCTTCCTCTGTCAAACTGGTTACACAGATGCTCTAATCTGTTTAGCAGAACTGAGGCTGCAGATGTGATGCGCTCTGGACTTCACACAAAATAACCCCAGCTGATTTTCTTGGGAGGAATTTAGGGATATTGATGGCGCTGCACCACAGGCATACTGGTGGGGATGGGAAGCAGCAGTACATGACCAGGAAGGGGGGTGACGGTAGGGTGACAGCAGTACTGGTCTTTAACGAAGGCAACTGCTGGCAGGTTGGACAAAAGTCACAGTCTGCCTCACTGGAGTGCTTAATAGTACAGGAGATGGAAATGTGTCTGTGTCTGAAGTGACTCGGGCGGCTGTATGACTAAACCCTCAAGGATCAGGCAATGCTGATTCCTTTACACCCATTTTTAATCTCAGGAAAGACACCAGCCGCTCAACCTTATGAGTGAGTGTTCCAATAAATAATAATGATGCAGCTGGCCACAAGTGTTTTGTCAGGAATTGCAAGTGCTAGAGAGGTGGTGGAAAAACAGGCAGTGTAGTTTGTTCAAAAGGCCCTGCACTCCCGTGGCCCAGCTCATGACACATACTATTGCCAATAAAATCCCAGGTGAGTAATTTACACATCAGCTGACCCTAGGAGGGAAACAGGCTGACTGGACATGACCTTGAGGAACAAAAAGAACCACTAAGCCTACAACACAGGTGTGAATGGATATTTTCTTTTGTTTGGTTCATTTGCACTTCCTGAACTTTGCCCTCACTAGGCCAACTAGATTTTGATAGTAAAATTACTGAATTTTTTTTTCCTGAAGAAACCTCTATTGAAAGTAGCAGCTTGGCAGCAACTTGCGCAGTGCTGCTTCTTGGGTGTTGTCATTTGCACTACTGCCAAAAGGCTGTCAGTGCCCTGGTCTAGAAGCCGGTGTTTGCTCAGACCTCTGAGCCAGTATACACTCACCCACTGCCGCAATTCACACTTAAATTGCATTACCATATGTGTTATACGATTGTATGTGATGCAAAGCAGTGGGGAAATGCCCTGGAAGTCCAAATAAAGACCATCACAATACAATTGTCCTTTGGACAATTTCTTGATCAAAAATTGATTAGATCATAATCTAGGCTGCTAATATTTTACTTTTTGATGGGGCAGGTTTTCTACTGACTTTCTTAATAAGGTTGCCAAAATTCTTTCTAGACTGATGACAGATAAGAGGACAAATATGTTGGAGGAAACACCAAGACTTCATTTCAGTGTGCAAAAGATCTGTGTTTCATTTGCTTAGATTGCACATCCTCATTACTCTGCAATGATGGCAAACTTCTGCAGCCCTTAATGTTACACGTTTCATCCCAGCATGATTGATAAGAATGCTGCAGTCTCCTGTCATGAGGCTGCGGTTGTTAGCCTGTGTGCAAGCTTATTTGCTTGTGGAATTGCTGTGTCAAGCTCAACATAGGGACGAATAGTTCTCTCCTCCTAGGGCTTCCACTGTCCCTGATGGGACCAGTGTGGGATGAGCATCCACTAGAAGCGCATCCCCTCATCCAACAGCAGTCACACATAGCTTTAAGTGGTGGTATCACCAGGAGAAGTAACAGCTAGGAAAAGTGGCGAAATAGCTTGAGATTTAAAATTTTCTGAGTGAAGGTACATTATGGAAGGACTTTGCCTGGGGGCAATGGAAGCAGAAATGTTCTGTCGCATAGCACACTTCCCCAGGTAGAGCCGGAAAAGGACAGTAAGGGAAAGCCTGTGCTGCTCCAGGCTTTCCAAGTCCAGGCTCCCAAGCACCTTTCTAGGATGGCCCAGGACACCACACAATAATAATTTAGTGGCTAAAGCAGCACAGCTGTTACGCGCTCACTGACCCATGCTTGAGTGTACTGTAATGAGTTTTCACTTGTTGGAAAAATTGTCAGAGGAAAGAAAAAAAAAAACCACATTCTATGATTTAGGCATTAGCATCTCTGCTTTTCATATGTGAT
The DNA here is from genome assembly GCF_000690535.1 of Cariama cristata. Lineage (NCBI taxonomy): Eukaryota > Metazoa > Chordata > Aves > Cariamiformes > Cariamidae > Cariama > Cariama cristata. The sequence continues at coordinate 18,965 of NW_009636572.1, read as the reverse complement.
TTGAATACATCTGTTTTTGCAGTACATTCTTGCACATTGTACAAAAAATAATGGATCAATTCAGACCAGAATAAATACTCACACTCGAAATCAAACTAGCTTAAAGATCTCTCAGTCTAAGAGCTGAAAAAACCCCGTATGTTTCAGAAAGAGAAAAAAAACTTTTGAAAAGAATACTATAGAGTACACCGCACAGTTGTCACACTATATCGCCAACACAAAAAGAACCATATTTTTTCACCAAATGCAGAAACATAAGTGGAATTTCTAGTATTAGCTTTAAAAGCTTATTATAAACATTAAAAGTGACCCAGTATATGATGGCTCTGCTTCTTACAGCAGAGCAGAGCTGATTCATGAAAAAGAAGGGAATGGGAAAGAAAACTGGTAAGCAGAGAAAGTAAGAGATGAGGGAGATGATTTCTGTTTGATGCTAGTGCCTGAAGACTAATTTCACTATTCAAAATAAGGAGGGAAAAAAATCCAATTAAGTGTGTCAGCATATAACTTTGCTTTTGCAGGAGAAAAATGAATATTGCTCTTAGCTTACAGTCCATCTTATCCTGAGGTATATTTGGTATGACAGACATGCTTCCAACTTTAACATTAAAGGCTGTCACAACTTAAAAAAAAAAATAAAAATCTGATTTCCATAGCTTGGAAATAGGTCTGATGATTGTGCTAGGTAACTCTATCTGCATCCTGAGGGAACATGAACAAACAAAAAAATAATTACAGGACAAATACATTATTCTTTGATAGTCCTCCATTATCATATATTAAGAGGAGTTTTCTCTGATGCTTACAGTTCAAGCTTGCAGCCAGAGTTGTGTGGAAGCCTAACTTATCGCTGCTGATGCATTTGGTCCACCTGACTCATCTGTGCCTGTGGCTCTTTGGGGAAGCACAGAGATACAGGGCAGGTGCACAGAGAAATTGCCTCAGAATATTCTTGCAGTTTCCAATGTTGTTTCACTTTGCATGGAATAAGATTACAGAAAACAATAGAGGGAAAAAATAGTAATGATGTCAGCAAAACTCATAAAATATTATTTCAGGTGTTGCTCAACAGGCCTGTCACTGATACTGGCCTATCTTACAGACTCTTCTTCCTATCTCTGGTAGAAAATTAATTATTTTTGGATGATTTAGCAGATCAGCTTTTGCATACAGGTTACATCCTGGTAGCACAAAAAGTGAGATGGAGGCAGAGCATGGGCTATAAGCAGAAAGGAGGGAGTAACTAAGTGTGGGAGCTCTCAATAGCCAGCTCTCAGCACCCTTGTTTCTTAGTCCTTGTCCTAATCCAACTCTTGTGCTTTCATTAGTTTAGTTAGACCCCAAATCACAATTTTTTTTCACGGGAGGAGTTACTGTGATGGTCAAAGCACGATTTCAGAAACAGAAATGAATGGAGGGACTTGGAAGAGAAGTGTGGAAGATGTGTTCCCACAATCAAGAAGTTTAAGCCTTTCAGCTTAACAGCCATCTTCCTTATAGGCATTACCGTTGATCAGAGTCTTTAGAAGGCCGATCGTTTCCAAATCAGCTAATGTAGATTTTTTTTTTTTTTTTTCCATGTGTGCTGTTGGTGGCATCGCTTTGAACTGTTTTGGGGGAAAATATAGAAGGACATCTCTTCACGCTAGTATCACAAGACAGTGTCATAAAGCATTTATTTTTCACGTGACTCATCTGTGAGAGAAGGTTCATAGTTCACTACACACGTCAAGGAAACAGCTGTTAGTACAAGCTGACTTTCTTCCCACCTTGCCCTTGATCCAGAATGCAGCCATGTGTGCATATTGCCACGATAGCAAGCTGTAAATGTGGGAAGGATGCAGAGCTATATTTTGCCATGTGTGCCAGGTCCAGCATGTAAGATTATAATTAAGTTACTCATTACCTTTTCTTCTTGGAAGGAGCCCTTATCTATCTGTAGATAGTGCAGAGAGCTGGGTTTTAATTTTGTACTTGACAGCACGTTGGAATGATTTTCCTTTAATCTCCTGCTAAGCACTGCTAAAATGCCTAGTCAGTGGAAAATTACCTTATCAATACCGTTAAGTGAAAACAGCAGATGAAGAGGCCTTTATTGTACAGTCCAAACTACCTGCATTGCCAAAGACTAATAAAACCTTGTTATGAAGCTTAATATAGAAAGTCAGACCTCCAGAATAGGATGCAGTTACTACATCATCATGACACGAGCTTGCTGTTTGTTATGTAAAGCCTGGGAAAAGATATATTTTCAACTTTAAGAACATAACAAACTTTTAACCAGTATCCAAATCAACTTGGTAGAGAAATTGGCAAGGCAAGAAGGTCACATACACAATAAAATACATTGGCACAGGCTTCACACACAAGGAACAAAAGGAAAAGAAAATGGGGGTGGCGGGAAAAACTATCTAGACTGAATTCACAGAGGCTGGCAGCTAGCTGGCCTAGTCAGTATGAAACACATATGGAGGGCAATAATTTCTAGGACACTCTCTTCAAGGAGCTAATTTCCAAGTTTTTTGGCACAGATGTCTACTTCGTAAACAGACATCCAACTCAGGGTGGTTACCCCTTCCACCAGTTACACTCTCGGAAAGGTGTTTGGACCTTCCAGGAGAATGAAGATTTTTTGCACAAATACTGCCCATTGTGGGGAAAAAAGGTAAAGTGATTCACGCAAAGCATTTGTAATTTCAATAGGGGATAGATGGAATATTCTTATACTTTTTTTGTGCAAGAAGCACAAACTTAGGGAAGGCTTTGCTGACATAGGCCTGGTTTGAATTCCTGCTCGAAGTCTGCTTGCTAAGATGCGGCATCCTGACCACTTGTTTGTAAATTGCAATAGAGATGACACCAGGTATGGAAGAAAGACAAAAGCTTCTGATTATTGCACCAATCCTGCTGGTATCCTCTCAGAGCACTTGTCTCATCACTTCCTTCTTGGGATCATCCCCTTTGAGGGTCCTACCAGTAGCAGGTGTATACAAGGGCTCCTAACCACAGTGCCCTAAGTATGTATGCCTAGTCACCCAAATAATTTTAGATGGAACCTAAGCTGAGTAGGCACACTATCGGTGGCTGGTTTGATTAAATGGAAACTTGAAGGTCAATAGATGCCACAAGGAGGAAAACCAGAAGGTCTAAAAAAACAACTATGTATGTATCAGTGAAATGCCTATATTTTGGACAGGAATAGTTACAGACATAATAACATTGTGTGAAGCTCAGGGAATAAAGTCTCCTAAGTGCTGCTGAGTTAGCATACAGTAGACACTCTTTTATTATATGCACTTGATTGATTTTTTGTTAAAATCCAGGAAGGCTACTGATAAACAGGGAATAACTTAAGAGACAATTAAATGAAATTTACTGACATATATTTCGTTGTGGCTGTTTGCTGAACAACATACTATCATGAAGCTCTACAATTGTAAAATTGTATTACATTGATTTTATAACCCAAGAAAGCAAAAAAACCCATCCCTTTTGTAAAATCTCATTACGTACAATCATGTTTACCAGAAAGTTCCACTGAGTTCAAACCACAAACCTAGAAGTGTCAAACGAGATTAGTCAATTTTCCCTCTTGAGTAAATTGCACATCAGACTGAGAGAGTCTCACCAGGCAAACTGAAAGCAGGTGCTGGCAAAATCCTTTCAAATGACATTATTCCTCTGCTGTTTACAGAAGCATACACACAGGCACTGAGCACAAAAGGAACTGTTTGCTTAGTTTAACTGTTTGCTCAGTTTTCTGTCTAAACAGCCAGCTTTGTAATGATCTTTATTGCATGTCACACCTGCACTGTAAACACAAAATCTCCTATGTTCTTGGGAGTAACACGTCGCTAGCAGCTCCAGCTGAACCAGCTGAGCAATAGCCCGCGAAGGCCTGGATAACACCGACCTAGAGATTTATTTAGCATTTGTCAGCTGACTATTAGGTGGAAACTTGGAAATGAAAGTGCAGGTATAGCAGGAAGCGGAGAGCATTACTACCACCTGCATGAAAGTTCAGGTGAAAGCACTGATACTATTAAATTCAAACACATGCAGACAAAACTGTCTTTTCTGCAAATGCTAATGGGAGTTACTACCTTTCACATTCTGCTGAGAGGGGGCTTTATAATACTTCCCCTTCTCAGAGTGCCAGCTGCATCCTTCACATCAACAGTATCATAAACTTGATACCCCTCAGCCCAAGCCAGTTCAGGCAATGAATTTGGCAGAAAACTAATTCAACAAGCCCTCAACCTAACCAGCCTCTCCAAACCCGTATTACTTTTTTCCTCTCCTTTCTATCTGTGAAAATGCACAAGAAAATAACAATCAGGAATATGGAAGAGGGGGACAAATGGAAAGGAGAACTCTTCTTCTTAAACAGCAGCCTGAAAACAGATGAATTCCAAAACACCAGAAAATCATGCCTATAATATACTTCCATGTTTTATCCCCTGCCTCCTGGCTCCCAGCTACTATTAGCTATTTGCTACATGTTCATACCAGCGAGGTGGAGAAAATTGCTTTAAATTAGTCTTGCCAGGCCAGAACATAAGGAGTCCACTTGCTGGACACTGGCAGAATGTACAAGCAGAACTCAGGTCTTGTCTATGGCTCTTAACCCACAACCACCAAAGTGTCTTGGGAGTTTCCTCAAAATTCATTTTCTGAGAAAGACAATAAAGCAGCTGTTTGTTTGTTTCTCCCTTAGAACAAGCACTCACATGAACTGAATAAGCTTGAGCTAAGACTGTTAAGAAAAAATAACTGGGTCAGCAACTACAACTAGAGAAAACATTAGTGATGTGCCTGTGTTGCCTTCCATATATCTGCAGTTTCAAAGTGTCTTGCCAGAACCTGGTACTACTACTAGGTCCTTCATGCTGGTGGAACCCAGTTGTTTTTCCAGCCTCTATGCTGTCAGGGACAACAGACAGACAAAATTGGAAAAACAAAACCAAAGAAATAAGAAAATTGACTTTTTGAATCAGATTTCCAGGCAGCCTATTCAGCAAAGTACAAGTGATCAACACTGCGTGCTAAATACTTGGTGTAGATTTCTGACTTCCCTGAAGCCGCACATCTTTCCCACCTGTTTCTGCAAACTACCACTTCACCTTTGCCAAACAGCAAAACCCCTCCTCGTGGCCTTTGCTCACACTACCTACCACAGATGTTGGGAGGAGAAGCCCCCTTACTCTTCACCCGACTCCTGCCCTTGCAGGAAGCAGCTTTTCCTCACTCATCACTGCTGTTGATACTTCCCTCGCAAATAGGATTGGGGAAAAACCCTCCTCTTCACTCACAAGACTGAATCACAGGACTGAAACCACTCCACTCACACTTTTAAACTTTGCCCCCAGTTTGGAAGCCCTGCAGTACTACACACTGCCCAACTCTGCACTGACTTCTGAACAGCATGACATCCTCGAGACATCCTCCTCCTCCTCCTAGGAAAAGGAGGAGCGAGTGTACCAGCTGAAGAGCAGAGAAGAGCTGGCCATACTGAATTGCATCAGTGAGCTGATGTGGCCACAGAGTCACAAGCACTAAGCGCCCATTCTTTATTTGGGGTGTAATTTGCTTCTCCTCCTTTTGAAAGACACTGTTACATCTTCGTCCAGGCTCGCCTGCCCTGGCACGTTGCCGCAACGGGCTAAAGGGCACATAGCCACCTCTGATTACTCATTCACTTGGGTAATTATTTTGTTCACTTATGGCTAATGATAAGGGGTTAGCCTGCCTACTTTACAAAGGCACATGCCACATATTCTGTCTGCCCTTGTTTTCCTATAGCAAAGCACATCGTTGCTGATATAAAGGAGTAACAGGCTAACTCAATTCAGCTGCTGGATCTAATCAAGTTTCCTTGAAGTTCCTTTGATAAAAGTGACTTGTGACATCAATTCTTAAACCATAAATAAAAGTACAGACTTCTGTACTGATTACAGAATTAAAGTCAGGGAAGTAGAGAAGAAGGGAGGATGAGGTCAGAGTCCAAAACTTTGCATAAACTGTGTAACTGTGGAAGAAGAAGACAGTAGGGAAAAGGATGGAAAAAGAAGAAAATAATAACTTAATTTCACAAGAAAACTGTTGAAATAAGTACTGCAATAATCTCATGATAGCTGAGGAAGGAAAGGCAGAGACTGCAATAGGATAACAGTCAAATCTCACAGATTTCTAATGGACCATGTTCAGATGGAATCTTGAGCCAGGCAGGCACATTAGAGTGCACACAGGGCTCTCAGAGCTGCCTCAACATTCAGATATTCATCCAGTATCCTTCAAGGAGGAATTACTTTAGAAAACTATTACAATTTCCTCGAAACTCTGGGTGCCAAATTTGCTCCTACTGTTCTGTCACTGCAGTCTGGGAAGACCTTGAGTACAGCTCAGTAGGAGGAAGCACACCAGGAGGGTGCAGTTCCAAACCCTTTGTGTTGGGTACTGGGTTTTGCACAAACTTTGTACTGTGAAGTACAAGCCTCATGATCATGAGTGTTGCGTTTGACTAAAACTGATGGATAGAATTGGGTTAATTCAAATTATAGTACAGAGTTGCTCGTTTTAAAAAAGTTTATTTAACAAAGTAGGTACATTTCACAGAAATGGTTCTAAAATGCATAGCATATTATGAACAATACTGTTGCTTTACAGATACTAGTTGTTGTTACCCCAAATATTGCTTTTTAAAAACTAACCAGCCTGCTTGCTGAATCAGAAAGCTAAAAATCCCCAGTTATCCCACCTTAGGCACTGTGAAAAAAAAACCAAAACAGTATTAACAAAGAAGGTGTCCACTTTTTCATTCACTCTACTGATTGTTTGTATTGTTGCATCATTAATTTGCCATTCCTATCATGTGGAAATACCCGGTTCCTGGAGTCACACACCAAGACTAGATTTCCATCAACTGCAGCACAAATTGCACTTGTTCAGCCAATCAAAATCCCATGCAACTCCAAGGAAACCTGACTGAGGGTCTTCACACCAATTAATTTAATGGACAGAGGCAGTATGAGCGGACAAAAAAACCTAGCAGTTTTTCTAAGTTGTGCAGATATGTCACACCCATACCGCTATTCATAAGTAATTCAATTGTAAATTGGCAAGTCCATACATATTTCAAGTTTGATTTCAATGGAAATTGAATGCCTAGTAGAGACACACCTTACCCTCAGTGGTGATGCAATGCCACAGAAAGTGGAATTGAGTTTTTTTACAGCACCTGAGAACTGAGCACACCTTGAACATCCAGAACTTCACAAGACCAAATCCAGAGGTGTCTGTTTTCTGATCTTTGGGATGCCAGGGCACAAAGAAGTAAAAATGAAGAGCACAGCACCGATCTGTAACCATAGCTGAGACAGATACCAGCTCATTCACACAACACCTCAGCACATGAGTCATGACCGAAATTCTTCCCATTTACACTTGCATCACAATAGGCAGAAAGCAAATGCTGAGGTAAAAGGAGATGCACCAGGTTTGCACGGGTGTAAGCAAGTCTAGAATCAAGCAAGCTATAAAATCCATTAATTCACACACAATAGAGAAGGAAAAATCCCCTTATTTTCAAAACATATAGATACATGTAGATCAAAACATATGTTTTCAAAATATATAGATACATGCTCAAGAATAAATTGACTTTCTGCATTATAACATGATATTTACAGTAGTTTAAGCTTGGCTTGGACAGAAAATAAGGAAGCTTGAACTCCGTCCAGCAGAGCTCCTTTGGAACTGTTTGTCAAGAGAAGAATGAGGTCTGAAGCAGTCCAAGAACATCAATGTTTCATTCACCATCTTCAAGTAGTTTTTGTAAGTTGTTCTGTATCTTAGAAAAACAGAGAAAAATAATTGGGAGGTAAGAAGTGTTATACTGCATTTAAAAAAAAAAAAAAAATCCAGACATACTCTTCAACATACTCTCTTGTGTGCACATTAGTTCTGGTACAACTATTCATACCAATGGTATTCATGTTAAATGCTACCTGCACCAGAGTCAAAGGAAACATCTGGGTATGATCAGCCAGTAGCACACCCAGCTTTCATATTATGAATATCTCCTGTAATTTCCTCCTACACATTCTCTCCTTCATTAGGTATGAGAAAATAAGACAGAAAAATACTAGAACTAGAAAGAAAGGGACAAGAAACCCAATTATTTTGAACTTGATCAAAACCCAATAAAAGCCTCAAACTTCAAAGTTGCAGCTCTTAGGTTTAAGATAATTCAAATAGTTTTGTAACAGCTTCAGCTACACAGCCAGTTATGATGTGTGCGCAGCAAAATAAGGTCTTCTAACCCTTGGTAGACATGTCCCATTTGCCAGATTTAGTGTATTGATTGTGGGTTATCTTCCCTTAGTGACACCGAAGGCAACACCTGCCAGTCACATTCTCAAGGATGATTTGCACAGACCTATTTTACATAGCCTATTTATCCACGTTTCATCTCCTTGTCCTTAAAAGCAGAGAGGGAGGAATATAGTGGGTCACATCCCCTGGTACATGTGTTCTCTATATCTTAGTAAATGGCAGTCACCGGCTATAGAAGGTTTAAGTCACAGCTACTTTCAGGCTTTAATTTGAGGAGCCATTGTACTTCCTGTTCAGGGACACCACTTCTTAATCCTACCTCATGATTTCTAGCCCAGATGCATACCTTTTTCAAGAGAGGCATTTTTGGGAAAAGGTAACAATAAGAAGCACCTAATTTTATACGAGTCACTTAACACATACACAGGCATTTCCTTTTAACAAGCTACATTTGAGTGAGGGAATAAGTAATATTTGGTCACGTTTTCCCTCCCCCAATTTAATGCTTTATCCTCTGATAGACATGGTGCATTTTAACAGCCTGTTAAATACACTTAAATGCCAGAGCAAAATTCTGCAAAGCCATGGTAATTCCTTGGTTCCATGTATGAAGTACAGCTTGTAAAAATCACAAGGTCACACTCAAAAAGTCCTTGCAACATACTCTTGCACTGAACATTTTTTAACTGAGAATAATTTTTAGCTTTTAACCTAGATAATATCAGTGCTGTAGTTTACAATGCTGGAGTCGCACAGGAAGCGAGGGGAGAGATGACAAGTTCCAGTGTAACTTTTATGCTACCTTTGCTGCTGAAGCCAGCTGCAGCTAATTACTAGCACTTTTCACTAAACAGGTAAACATGAAACAGTTTAACAACTGTAGTAACTTTGCTCAGAGAACATAAAGCTATTAGATTTCTACAAGTTTTGCAGTATGACAGTAAGGTCAAACATCCCGTTCTAACCACTGCTCACCTAGATTAGAGAGGACTGACATGTGGCAATACACAGGTACAAGCAATACTCATTTAGCATGTATGCACAGCAGTTGATTTTGTCTTGAGTATTTGACAAATACAAGGTAAGACTCTAAGGGTTCAATCCTGAAGGCACTAACTGAAATAAGCACATGACTTAAGACTCTAATTCAGGACAGAGGGTTACTCCTGTGGGAATAGCTGAATGATCCGACCATCCAGCTGCCTTTTACTGTGTCTCCAAGCATATATAAGGGAGTGGGAAAGTGTCTAGCCCTGCTGCGAAGGGCGGGCTGGCTGGCTTCCCACTGAAATGAAATGAAGTCTCCCATGAGCCATCTTGCCAGCCTGTCCCAGACAGCTGGAAAGCAGTAACCTCTTAAATGACCTAATTTGGCTAAAGATTGTATCTGGTAATCATCTGGTAAATATTTTCCCCTTGTATTTATATTGTTATTACCCAGAGCATACAGGGGTTATGCCAGCATCACTCTAGAGTTTCACAGCCAAGGAGGTGGAGATGTGGGGGGAGAAACCTCTTTTTGGCAGTCCCTGTAAAAGCTATCCCACACAAGTAAACAGTGTTATTACATAATCCTAGCTTTATGCTATTTGAGAAACTTGGTTTGGGAAAAAAAAAAGGCGTTGGAAGACCTTGGCACGCACTCACTTCTAGAAACAGAGGCAAAAATACCCATGTGGCTTAAGCACATAGAAATTCACGTAACTTTCGTTTTTGCTTCATCAATACTTTTTTTCTTGCCTGGCCAGTATATATGTTCCCAACATGTAACATTTTATACACCCGTAGCTGGTGCAGTTGCCAAAGTTTGGGGGCAGGGGCAGGACAGGGGGCTGCAGGGGCAGCTGCTGTGGATGCTCTGTGCTGGACATGGCTGCTCCAGCAGCCTCCTTCAATGGACCCACCGCAGGGCATAGCGGAGCCTCTCAGCCAAGATGGTGGTGGAGCCTCTGGGAAAGTGTATTTAAGAAAGGGGAAAAACACCAAACAGAGACAGGAGGAGTGTAAGAGGGTGGGAAACAGCAGAAGGACCACCAAGGTCTCAGAAGGAGGAGGGGGAGGAGTTGCCCCATGGCAGAGAAGATGCCCTTGCTGCAGCCCACGGAAGACCCATGTGAGAGCAGGCAGTTAGGTCCTGAAGAACTGGAGCCCTTGGAGGAGCCGACCCTGCAGCAGGGGCAAAACAGGGGAAGAAAGGACCAGCAGAGAGAAAACTGTAACCCTCCACCAGCCTCACTTGGAGGGCAGAGAGTGAGGTGAGGAGACAGGAGCAAAGGAGTGAAGTTGAGCCTGGGACGGGGCGGGGGGAGGAAAGTTGTTGTTCTATCATATGTCCTTGTTTCATACTACTCAGATCTATTTCAACTGGTATATTAAATTGATTTTCCCCAGGTCGAGTTTGTTTTGCTTGTGATGGTAACTTGTAAGCAATCTCCCTGCCTTTATCTTGACCCACGAGCTTTCTCATCCTATTTTCTCCTCCTGCCCTGCTAGGAAGGGGGAGTGAGAGAGCGGCTGGGTGGGCATCTGACTGCTGGGCAAGACTAGTCCACCACAACACCCACCGTGGAGGAAATAAGGTCTGTATGCCCACTCTTGTTCTGCATAGGTTTCCAATTTAAGACAGCAAGTGCATCTAATTTTGCAATTAGAGAATGGTAAAATGTAAAGGTCAGGTATAGGGAACTACATAACTGGTGCCGCAGCATTTGTGTTACTAAAGTGAAACAGGCAGACTCCAGCCACTTCAGATGAAAGTCAGCATCGTTTTTCTAATCAAAAAAACTGAAACTCAAACAAAAGCCCCGGACAGAAGAGTTCATCAAACAGTAATAAATGTTGAGTTCAGAATCCTTGGCCTTGATGGACAAAAAGAAAATCGAGATCTTTACATGCAATAATCACTGCTGAAGTGTCCAGTTTATTAGTATTCCTGGTTGTAAGCTTCAGCTCAAAGTAAAACATTTACACATATCAATGCTTGTACTTATACAGCATTCCTTTGTCTAGAAAACATGCCAGCTTCTGGTGCCAAATCTGGGCGTAACTTGGCACTTTTCAAAAGAACAGACTATAGAAATTCAGCAAAAATTTTATTAGTGTTATCAGCATTTGAATTATATAATAGGAACTTACCTTTTCCAATTTTATAAGATTAGCAGTTAACTCATCACAAAGGGCATCAGCATTAATTTGCAGATGAGATCCCAAACCTTGGCGCACTGGATGTCTGTCAAAGAGAATGAAGAAGTGACAGAAGCGAAAAAGAGGAAATCAGAACTGAGAGATACATGTAGATGGGAATACAGTGGCAACATTGTGAAGTGTACTTGTTTACAGAAACAAAGGCCTAAGTCAGTTCTGTACTCTTGACTACATTCTTTATGTGGTCTCATCCTCCAGAAGTTTGGATGGAAAACTTTACAGCTATTTTCACTGGAAGTAAGTTGAAAAGTTGCATAAGTTCCTTGTCCTGTGACTTGGAGGAAATCAAAAAGTCCAAGCTCTTGACACTGTAGGACTGCTTATTAGATCATACTGTATCTTCTACTGTTTGGGATCAGAGCAACAGAAAACAAGACTTTCTTGTGTAAGAGTGCTTCAGAAGAGGGACACAGTGTCCTGCTAATAAAAACATGCCAAAAGTGGGAAACTGGTTTTTGATATTGCCTACTGTTAGAGGTAGGTTTACCCCTCTCATTGCATTATCGGTAAAATCTAAATGCAAGCCTGTTTAAGATAAAGAACCATTTTCTTCTTATTCCTTTTTTATCAAGAACTTAGCTCTGTCTTCTGACACCTGCGTACAGGTCCTACTGCTTTCCACAGAAGACAGTTGGATCCTAAGCAGCACAGTCATTGTTTAATATGACCACAAGTGCATTGTCAGAGTGACCTGTTTGTCATGCATGGGTCACCAAAGAAAGCTGAATTAACAAGCACACTTATTCAAGAGCTTGCTAGAGGTTTGAAACACTTCGCAGACAGTTCCACTCAGCCTGGCGACAGCTCTGTCTTGAATTTTGTTTTCCTCCTCTGTTTTTCAGGTGGTGCTTCTTCAGCTGTCAGCATTCCCACTGGTGCTGCATGTGGCTGCAGTTTTTGCACTGATATTGACAAATTACTTTTGAAGCCATGTTTTTCAGAGCAGCTCAGAAAAAAAATCAGTTATAAGAAGGGGAGAAGAGTTAATGCAAAATTGAATGTTGAATAAACTGATTAGTATTCTCAGCAGTACCCAGTTAACTGCCTTTTGTCCTAAGAGAGGAACAGGAAGCTGTTACAACTTACAGCGGCACACCACTGTGATGTATACTCCTGCACTGCCTCATCATTCAATGTTTGCATATTTCCTATCCATGCAACATGGATATTAAAAAAAAAAGAAAAATATGCAGGGGCAGATGACAGCCACAACTCTAGCTACAGAATGGAACTATCTATGGAACTATGGCCCCTTTCCCTATTTCCTCTTCAAATGCACAAAGAATCTTTCCTTAGTCTGTTTGAATTTTTTTTTTCTTTTTTTTTTTTGTAAGACAGGATATCAGTTTCTAAAGAGAATATAGGCAGCCCAAAGCTTCCGAAAACATTACACAAGCAAGTCAGATGTATTAGCCCAAAGATTATCAAGTACCTTCTGTCCTTCTGTCATCTTAGGCTAATCAGATGACATTAAGACTGAAGACAGCAGTCATACCTTTCCCACAGAATCATTGCTCTTGAAAGGAACTGCTCACTTCATCAGTTTACAACGAAGTTACTCACAGTTACCTGAAACACTCTTAGTGTAGTAGTACATCATGATATATCACATTTGTACTAAAAGTCTTTAACAGAAAGCTGTGAGATAAGGTTAGTACAGACACAAGAACTACAGGACACTAAAGTATCACAAGGGCACTACAGTATCACAATGGTCCTTAAAGAAAATAGATGAGCATGACTGATACTGGAAACGTATTTTAAAACCCCAAAATTTTACAGAGTGTATCTTACTCCTTAATATGTGAATCAAAGGATGTGATGGAAATAAGACGTTCCTCCAGGACACTTATTTTGTATCTCATGTAGAAAGTAGAAAATATTAATACACAAACACTGTAAGAGAGAAAAATAAGGTACATCAGTTAATGGAAATTTTAGAGGTACCCGATAGATTTAATATTAAAAGCCATTTAAACTGTTACTTGTACATGTTGAATAACAAAGGTATTCTTAGAATATCTTAGAATACCTTAGAACACCTCAGGAATACCCATCAGTGGCATTCAGACAGTTATGAAAATCTCAGCCTTCAGTATGGATTTGCTAAGTGACATGTAAAATGTATCTGCAAGTAGTTAAACTCTTTTAATATTTCCCGAACCAAAAGATCCTTTACTTTTAAAAGTAAAAGGCCTGTTAAGTAAGCCTGTCCCAGCATTTCTACATCTGAAAGGTATAAAGGTCACAATTCCCAATAATATCCTTTTTTTCAATTGATGCTTAGATTATATGATCTATGTAAACATAAGAAAATCCTAGTATTTTGACAACCTTGGTATTAATTGCTCACTTACAGAACTGCGTAAAATATCAGTACATGGTTCAGAGATAAAAGCCTCTGCGATTTCACTTTGTGGAAGAACCTGAAGCCTTCAGAGCGGCCTGTGAGGAAAAGAACCAAGTGTTACTTGGATCAAAGCAGACCACGGCATACAAATGGTGTTTTGAAGCATGCAACAGATAACATAAACAGAAGGATAAAAAAGAAAGAGATCTTCCAAATTATGTGAACTGACAGAACTATGCAAACTTATCTCAACTAACTCCAGCTGAAGATCTGCCCTTCACTCCTCACCATTTCGAGGACTGTTTCGGGCTTTTCCATCAGGTCCACGTTTACCATGTGCATCTGAACGGACAGATTTTGCCTCAGTCTTGGAAACTTTCAAGTGAGTCTGTGTCTCAACGACATGATAATCTGTCAAAAGCAAGATTTTTAATAAAGCTGAAATATGAAGTCAAAGGAAGCTGTTGGCAGCTTAAGTTAGTCAAGGAGTAGGGGAATAGGAGGATTTTAAAAGGTGCATTTCTGGACTTAGATAGAAAGCAGCAGTCAGTTTACTAGCCTTAAAACAGTTTACATCATAATTCCACACCATCACAAAACATAAGAAGCACCTAGACTGGAAGATGACACATGCTGCATTTACATTTCCAGGTCCTTTGAAAGATAGCAACCTGTGCAAACTTTGAAGGTTATCACTGAATTTCCAGTCACAAGATTATATAGAAACACAAGTCATCTCTCAAAAGGACTGAATATGCTGGAGCAATGATTCTAAATTACTTTAATAACAACATCAAATGAAGATATTACATTGTTACTTCAAAAAGGAGATTATAGCTCACTTTCCTGACTGTTTTTAAATGCAGATGATGTCTTGAAAGAAATGGGACAGAAAAATCCAGTCACGCTGTTTTGTGCATGCTTTACTTGTACACCCGGGACTTCGCTAATGATACACAAGAAACAGAATCACAAATGACAGATGTGCTCCCCTCTGCCCCTCAATTCTTTTTCCTAAGGTGATTCTTTAACTGGATATTGGTTTTTTACTTGTGGAAAAAGAAAACAGAAAGGTTTGAAGTAGTTATTAGCCATAAGGAAGTAAGATAGCAAGTTACATCATCATTCAGAAGCATTCATGTGGCAAGTAATGACACCACAATTTAGTTACTGTTTCACAAACACCACCAAACAATTAAAAATACACACACAGTAAATACTAACAACTAATGAAAGCAAATAGCCCCAAATCATATCACTGAAAAAAAGACACACAGCAAAAAAGAAGAGTTAATTAAAAGTAACATGACAGAAAACTTCTGTAAAAAGATGATAGTGTTTCATTTGAAAGTAAAGGTAAAAATTTATTATGCAACTCCTTGTATAGTCAAGATGGAACCTGGAGTAACAACAGCATAACATTAATATGTTAATATACATTAATTGTACAGCAGAATAATAACACCCTAGGTTTTGCAGATAACATTCAGCATGTGCTACATGAAACAAGTTCCGCTGTACTTCTGAACTTACATGCAGTGAGTTTCTACACATTTTAATTAGGTGAAGAACTTGAGGTATATGAGATTACAAACAGCAGTATTAAGAAAGGACAACTTTGGACAGTGTCTCCAAGTGTCTTAATAACTGCAAAGAATAAAATGAGGGTTTAAAACACAAACCCAGAAAAACACATGTCAAAAATAACTTTTCTGATGATCAAAAGCCACAACAGTACAGAACATTGTTTGTATAGATTAGAAGTTACGCTGTGACTTGAACCACTTTAGAAAATTTTTGTTTGTTTTCTTTTTTATAAAGGAGGAACATCTCCTACATTGTACTTCTGCTAACATAACTGATGGGGGAGCGTAGGGAGCAGATAGTACATGGATAAGCAACTGGAGGCAGTAGTGACAAATCAGATTTGCTGCTGACCACGCTGTTGCCCGAGTCTGGATTGAAAAGGGATATAAAAAGGAAATGCAGCTATTGTGGCTTTGAGGAAGGCCTTAAAAACCACATAATTCTCCAGGACTGTGGAGAATGTAGATTCCACATCAGAAGGGGATTACAGAAGCAAAACCAAGAGCTGACTGTTTTGAGGCCCCATGATCCCACTCACCTTGGAAGCATTCCAGCTCTGGGGTTTGTGAGCCTGTGCTGCTGGACTCTTCCATCTCTTGTCTCTGCTGCTGCACTATTCCATCCAGATCAGAATAGTCTTCATTGAAATCCTGATGGGGAAAGTCACAAGAAAGCTCAGTTCTGTACTAAATCTAAGCAATCTTATTTCCTCTGACTTCCTTCTAGAAATTGAACCAACAATTACAGATTTAAAACTGTTTAACCAGGAACAATCTCTGACATCACAACGTTGATCTCAAGTTAGCAAAATAAGCCCTGTATGATCACCAGAATTCAAGCTTCATCCTCTGCCTTTGTGTAAATGATTAAGTTTGTGTGCAAAAGAAATACTGTTAAGTTGGACAAACTGAGAAGTCCAGGACAGGCGTTACTAGAATTAGACTCTGGTCATCACATGTGGCTACACAGTTCTTAAGATATCTGAACTGGCTCACAAAGGAAGGACTGCAATGAGAAACACTTCAAAAACTGTTCATGGCAGAGGAAGAAGCAACTTTAAGTCAATACAGCGCTCTGTGAAATCTGACTGCTAAAAAGAGATATGTAAAGCATACAGACCTGGGAATATATCCAAAGTATATGCATGTATATGTACTGCACGTGATCAGATTAAATTACACCTATGCTAACCATTCCTACTGCTTCTTAATGTTAAAAAACTCACGGCAGTTTTAGAAACAGATGTAATGATTTCCTTGTTTCCCTTCTTCAGGCATTATAAGTAGTACTTGTAATGAAAAGTGCCACGCAACAAAAAACCAAACATCTAAGCCATTTACCAAGGGCAGAGTTGTAGGGCGATCAGCCCTGAAGCTGTTTTCTGCAGAAGAGGGATTTGGACTGTTGCCCATGCTTGTATCCTGAAAAAAGCAGCAGTGTTAATGAGGAACACACTCAGAAACTACCTGGCATTTAAATGCAGAAAAGCAGTAATAATGAACACAAAGCTACATATCATCTTCATTCCCATTAGTACTAACCTCAAGATGTCTACAGATAGATTTTAATAGCTTGTAGGTGGTATCTCTGGAGAGTAAGGAGACAAACATGTACTGAAAAACAAAAGTCCCAAAACTGTTTGAGAAAAGGCATACAGCACAAGCTTCCTTTTATCTAAATAAAACTTATAGGTGTTTTTGCTGATCAAGAACTATTTTCAAGGACTTCTGTACAGCAGCAAAAACCTCTACTCCTTCTAAGCCTATGACCTTTCATCACAAGGCACACGGAACAGGCACATAAAAGTTACCATGTTCTGCTGCAGGAACCAGAGCATAGTACAGATCTGTTCTTTTTCAAAAAAGACTCTGCATACTATGTTTTACCTACCCCTTTGGGAAAAAAAAAAAAAAACCAACCAAAAACAACTTGTTTTTTGTACAGTCTTCTGCATCCACAAAATATTTGTGCAATGAAAATGGGCTGGTTCTAAAGCTGCTCTTAGGATAATCACATTTTCTACTTATTGATGCAATTACTATTCTAGAGTATCACTGTAGATGCACAAAATACAGTTGCTTAAGGTACAGCTGGTCAGGTAAGAGACCCAAGTAAATGAAAAAATACCATCAGAGCTGTCAATAAGGCACGTAACCCTCTGTGCATGCACTTCCTGACCCAGCTGCTTGTTTCCCCAGCGCTACTACACAGCAATCTTGGCAAATGGGGAATGGTAAGATTACAGAGAGCAGGTGGCAGCCAGAGAGTCTGTTTCTTATTTTCTCACCAAGTGCTACGTAGCTTTGTTTACTGCAGATCCAAAGAAAAAAGACAGGGAGTTAGTAAGAGGGGAAAAAAAAAAAGGTCCTTGCCTGTCACAAGAGAGGAGGTAGAAGCAGCTAGAATCATCCCCTAAGAAACAGGATCCTCCAGGGTCCAAAGTCTAAATGCCTACATGCAGCCAATTCCTATAGCTGTTTAAGTGGCCACTTGGCACTTTCACGAATCCTTCATACTACTTCCAGTAAGTAGGGAGGGGTGGTGGGTGGGAAAAAAGAGTACAAGCAAAATTAAAAAGCAAGCAGGCAGACTGCAATAGCTTTGCCCTCTACCAGTACTTACCCTGTCTGTGACTGTCGCTATGATCAGCGCATTTGGCACAAGAAGGGCAGTTTTGGTTTTCTTCAAAAGTGTCACTGAGACCACAGGTATACTAATCTGAAACAAGATCAATGTAGTGTTATGTCCCAATACGCACACACAAATCTGCATGCTCTTTCTCAAGGAGCTGGCCTACCTACTGTGATACGCCAGACCTTCAACACTCCTCACTCAAAGATTTTTCCAGTACATCCCTGATTACTAATATTTCATGTGGAACAGGTATGTTTTCAGATTATCACTATTTCTTAACTATTTCTACTTCTGTTCTTATCAGATGCCAATCCAGGCTTTTGTTTGTGTCTTCCTTTCCTGATCCCTTCCAGCACATACAAGACTACAGGCTTAGTTCACTGTAGATATGCAGAACAAATCAGTCTTAAAGCTAGGCTTCTCCGTTTAGAAACAAAGTATTTCAGAACACATCAGACAAGAGAGGTTTGTTGAAGAAAGAACATAAAAGTCTTCCCGCTACTTACAGAGCCTTTAGCCTGCAACACGCAGATGAGTAAACAGCTCATCCTTCGCTAATGTTGAAAGATCCAATACCCACATGCCCACTGACTTAAACGAATTCCTGTCTGTGCCATCCAGACTATCTATATTTACATTGAAAAGTTCTCAATTTGCCTTCCTGCTTTGTGTTTACATCCAACTCCATTAGCTTAATGCCTGCTAATTTTCAGAGTATTTCACTTCAGATATTCCTTATAGGCTCTTCCTGTAAACCCTGTATCACAAAGGACCAAATACCCGGTTTGACTTTGAGCTGAGAAGCCTACAGCTGAACAAGTGAGGCAAATATAATCATAGAATCATAGAATCATTA
>NW_009636571.1:0-11031 GCF_000690535.1 Cariama cristata | reverse complement strand
GTATTATTAAAGACTGAGGCAAAAAACACGTTCAGTGCCTCTGCTTTTTCCTCATCCTTATTAGTCAGATGACCATCTTCAACAAGTATCACCCCAATGTTTTCTTTGGACTTCCTCTCGCTATTAACATACTTAAAAAAGTCCTTCATGTTATCTGAAATAACACTGGCCAGTTTCAACTCTAATTGAGCTTTGGCCTTTCACGTCTTCTCCCTGCATATACGAACCATGGCTCTGTAATCTTCAATTTCACTTAAAGCCAACAGGTTTCTAGCTGACAACTCTGATGGCAAATGTTACAACCATCCTTCAGGTAACAATTGCAAAAGGCGGGGTGGGGTGGGGCTGGGGGAATCAATCAAAACATGAAGAGTTTGGGCTTGAATTTTGAAGTTTGTTACACATTTTTGAATCGTGCTGTATTTTTTTCCAGTGCTAACAGGAAGCTCAGTTAACTAAGATTCTTTTAATATACCTTTTTGCCCCCCTTAGAAATAATATACCATGCTTTAGGGAAGGTTATTATTTACATTTGTTACATTTGAAGAAAAGAATGTACTTTAAAAACCCTAACTAGGAATCACTGGTCAACCACAATAAGCTATGATATTAAGCTGATACATATCCTTTTCGGCAACAATGACAGCAGGGTGGAGTGTTCAAAATGGTATTTATACCAACAAAAAATATTTCTTTAAAGTTTAATTTTGAAGTTCAAGATTATTGTCTGTTCTGGAAACAAAGAAAACAATTCTGCAAAAGTCTGAATTCTGGAGACTTAAAAGCCCACACCCAGAACTATGGTAACATGAAGAGTGATGAGTTAGTCACTTTGAGAAAAATGTGTTATTTCAAATGCAGTGACTGGATGCTGATAAGGACATAATTTTTGCTGCAGCGATCTAAAAAAAAAGACAGCTCTCCTCAACTATCACTTCAACTGTCTTGAGGACATTAACGTATCCACAGAGGAACTTGCAGAAAGGAATGGATGTCTACATTTCTGCTGGCCAATACAGTAATCTAGCATTTTAATACAAACTGATCTTTGCTGCAGACATCGTTACATTTGCACGGACTGCTGCTGAAGCAGCTCAGGTACAGGCACACTCACTATTCCACCAATAGAGCTGTGAGTGCCCTAGCTTCTTAGATTGTCCAGGTATGAGGCAGCTGAACTCACTACTCAGGAACTGCATAGAAATTTCACCGTTGACATATTAAAAGACAAAGAAATAACATTTTTGCTGAATCATTTTTAAGATGGCTGGTAATTACTTACTGAAGTTTAACCCATGAGATTATCTAATCTCCATTCGTAATATTAAAGACTAAGAAACGTATTCTTTCTTTTTGCTATTTTTAATTAAATAAGCACACAAACAGAACCACCACCTTACCTGATGGAGTTTTGTTTCCTGTTTTCTATTTTCATTAGAATTTGTATATCTGACTGAGGAGACATTGTATAGATTTTTAATCTGAAAAAAAACAGAATATGCCACAGAGATGAAGGAACGATGATGTACAGTGAGTTTTCTTCCTATCATCCATAAGAGATGAGTATCTTTTGCATGTCAACAGCCAAGAGTATGTATTTCTTCATAAAGACAATAATTTGTCACATACTAAGTATTTCCTATAAATGAAGGTTATATTTACTAGTATGTTTTTCTAATTACTCTAAAGAAAAGGTTCACTGTCATCCCCACTGAGATTAATTATGGTTACATTTTTTAGAATTACAGTTGCTTTATTTGATCTTTATGCCACAAGTCAATTTCTTAATCTTTCCCTGGTTTAAATGTGGTAGCTATACTCCAGGGTTAGTTGGTTGGTGAATCTCAGGATGGTTTTCATCACGGAAATTAAAGATGTACTGCTCACTGGGAACTCAGCTCTGCATGCTGAAAGCGCAGCTAATTTAAGCCATTTATTCAGAACCATTCTCTTCTTAGTGCATTAGGTGAACTAGGCAGAAAAGTTATTCAATACACACCTTTGACAAACTACAGGATCTGACTCCACTGGATCAATGTACGGCTTAAGGATATCAGCGAGTGTTTTATCGTCAGGCACCCTTTCACCAAAGATAAAAATCAAATAAATAAGACATGGTTCATCATGTACACAAAAATCTATTACCTGAGTCATTGGAGGAAGCTGTGTATTTGCAGGCTACAGTGGCGCAACTGAGTAGTTTATGGGAGGATCATAAATGTGTATCAATACAGCATAGATAACTGACAGCTTTATCTCAACACTAGGACTTCACTGGCATAGACAAGGAGCAAACAGATGCGTATCTCTAGTTTCTAACCCTGCAGCAGAAACATGCTGTTCCTACAGCCCTAGAAGTAGGCAAGGGCATACTTCTCATCCCCCTTCAGGCTAGGAAAAAAAGGAGATTTGTCAAGAAAAGCTAGTTTTTTGGCCTTTGCAAAATGTGCTTATGGACTTTCCTACAAAGCAAACAATGCAACCATTTCATCCTATATGAAGGTCAGCTCCAGTGTGCAGGCGAGGAGGGATGGCAAATCTTGCTGAACATGAGAATCTTCCTCCGTGAGAACAGAATATGTCAGGTATATGGGGTATCGCTATCATGAATATACAAGCTGCTCTGTTTACATAGAGAAAAGGACTAGCAATAAAACATTTTGCCTGATTTGAAAAGCCTCCTAGCTTTCAAAGAGGAAAGGACTACACAGCTGTAAGTATTTTTTTCAATTTAAATGCCCTTTTCATTAAGACTCAAAATAATATTTGAGTTTATCTTGTATAACAGAAATAGGTAAGAACGGATGAAAATATTTTGCAGTTCAATTTCAGTAGACTAACTTAAACATTATGAAAACCTGTTTTTCAAGCTCTGTACCCTTTTAAAGTGTATTCAGCGTGACAGTGAGGAAATACGAGCTTCAAATGCCAGTAGAACTTTTTCTCCCTGAAAAGAAAAAGAAATGCATATTCTTAATGTTAGTGGGTAACTACTACTTGTTTTTTCTATGATAAAGCTTGGTAATCTATGGCATGGGTGCAGAAGAAAATATATACTCAAGAATTTGAATTGCATTTTCAAAGAGTAAAAGAGGCGTGCAGAGAAGCTGAGATGCACTTTGAAAGAGGCAATGCTCCTGGATCCTATTGAATTTCAAGTCCTCATGGCATGAAAATCTGTTCCTTACCAATACAGGTAAGATATCACCAATTAACTGATCAACAGCATTTTACATTTTAAAAGGGAGCATCTTCCAGCTGACTTTCTATATGTGTAGCTGCCCTTTAATTTCAGAAAAGGAAACTGCTTTTTGGTATATCACCCAGGACAGATTGCTAAACCTGTGCAACAATAATAGGCAGAGGTTCCAGCTGAGGCCAGGTTCCACACAAAATAGGGGGCTCAACTTTCCACAGCAGTGATGGCCTCAACAGAAAACGTGTCATGGGCAGGGAGGGAAGCTATGCCTTGACACAACATGGATAACAGAAGTTAGAAAGAATAAATGTTTTACAGAAAGATTAGGAAGCTTTTGGTAGAGACCAAAATTGATGTTATGTTCCTTTCTCTAGTTTGTTAGTTTTAAGACCCATCTTCCCTTTCCAGCTAGCATAATTGATACCCAAGAATAGAAGCTACTGAAGCATGGTTCCAGAGCAATATCTATCTTAAGAAAGGCGGTATTACCTAGAGGATATTTTGCTAGATTAGGAAATCTCTTTTTGCCTTTTTACTCATCTGCAGAAATGCTGCTGAAGTCAACATTGACTTAAGACAAATAATTTTTCCTCTCATTGCTCCAAATTCTCCTATTCGGTATGGTGAGCATAACAATATTTTTCTAAAAGAATCTCCTAAGAAAAAGCACAGTCTAAAGAGTAGGTGCATGGCCCTTTGTTTTGGTTCAGAATTTTGCACTCATGACAAACAGCAAAGATTTGGAAGAGGGAGGAGGGAACTACTAACATTTAGAAATCAGAGGCCAGATATATATGTGAAGCATAGGAATGTCTAATGGTTCTCCCTCCCCCACCCTTTTTTCTTATTTTTATTTTTTAAACACTACTTAAGGCCTATGAATCATTATATCCAGGATAATCACCATCAGTTATGCAAAGATTCTGGTACTACAATTAAAAGTAAACACAGTGTTGTTCCAACATGTTGTTTAATTTTTTTATCAGGCAGATGAAACATTATCCAGCAGGTTTTAGCTGGCTGCAGAGACAAGTGTACTTGTAACCAGTAGCAACACAGTAAACTTTGCTGCTAAGTTCAATTAACTATGACACCAATTTTTAAATGCAAGCATTTCATAAAAAGTGCTCTTATCAAATAAATCATCATCCTCATACCTAGTTATTCCTAGGAGAAAACTGAGCTTTACAGTTGAACTATACTTCCTGTAGTATAAGTAAAATCAGAAGTGTTAGTGTTACCAAAAAAAGAGCAAGCAAGAACCCTAGCTCCAAGGAGCTAATAATTAGAATAAAAGAACTAATGAAGGCTAAAGTCCCCAAAGCAACATGTGACTCCGCAGAGTTGGGCAGTATGCCGCGTGATCCTTCCCCTCTATCTGCTCATTTTTGTTAAAGCTGAGAGAGCCTTCCTTACATGAGAAGGTGAAGTTAGAGCACATCAAGTCTGAAAAAGGTAGGAAGATCATATGACCACATCTGGAGGATAACACAGAAAACATTACTAATTACATAGCATATATAACCAGAAGTTGACATAGTATCTTGCCTCATGAATTTTAGGCTATTTTGCATATTGGTATGATACTGTCTTAAATTACCAAATCGAAAAAGGTTTTGAAACAACTCCAAATCAGTGAGCAGAATTTTGGAAGTTTTTTGCAAGATGAGTGAAATGATGTTTTGCAATTCTTCATCTCAACAGCTGAAGGAAGCATCAACACTACCATATGCATAGAGCAAAGTGGTATTTCAACAGGGTTATGGAACCAGTTCAAATGACTTACGATTAACAAGTTTGTGATTCCTCTCTCAGACATATGTTAATATCTCATATTTAACATGGCATGGTATTAATTCAAAGCACCCTCTCAAGGAGACTTTAGTAAAAGCTGGTAATCTTTAGACACAGAAATAGGGTCATCATCATTAGCTGCATGGAACACTAATGATGGGCACATTTATTAAAATACTTGTAAGGACTGTTCAGATGAGGTTTTTGTTATATGTTATGAACTAAAATGAGGCTTTCTAATATCTTTTTCATTTAACTCATCATCTTCCACAATTTTTTCAAACAGACCAGGTTTATCTACTCTAAGTGACCAACCCTTATTGTGATATGGACTTTCTTTCCGTCAAAGTTTTAATTCAAGACAGCCAAAGCAATGGGAGTACTGCAGACCTTCCTCTCCCAAGTGGAAACATACAAACCACAGAAACACGAATGTGGCCTAGAAGGTTGTCTCTAACACAGGCACCTGAAAAAGAAATGTTCCAGAAATACTTCTAGCTATCTGTTATTAGGAACACTCTTTATGCGTCTGCAGAAACAGTCGTCACGCAGCACATTCTGATTTCACATGCAAGACCAGTTCCCTGTGGGCTCACTGAGGCAGACTCAGCTCGTCACTGCAGCTGTATAATCAGCTTAACAGGGTTCTTTTCAGACTTTCGCTCTCCCCCCACTTCCAGGCACAATCTAGTCTATAGAATAGTGCACAGAAAGAGCTGTAGAGCAGGGATCCTGAACACTGAAGCTAGAAAGATCATTCCTTGTCAAAAATTTTCACTTTGGAAAAACAGAAATGTTGATTTTTTTTCAGCATGCTATTACCGAAACTTCAGTTAATTACTTCATCTCTCTTCAAAGTACTCTTGTCTGAAAGTAAACGGCAAGCAGAAAGAGGTAAGAGAGATTAAGAACAGGATAGAAGGAGGTAAGGAAAAAAGAAGCTTAGAACTGGAATAGCCTCATATTCTTCGCTGTACAATGAACTCTTAAAAAACAACCCGCTGGATGCCTGTTATTAAAGTGAAGCATCCCTCACCATCACTGATCTCTGCCCAGTTAGAGAACCTGATGTCAACTGTAGATGCTATCAAAGCTGCTTCACAACAAGTTCTGATTAAAATTAGATATCCTGGCTCCAGATCTCACTGACTTCATTTTCCATTATGGCTCACTGGGGTAGTATTTCCTTCAGATACAACTGACATGTACCATGTTCATTTTCTAAATGAAAACGTTTAATTGAGTAAGTCATCTGCAGTTGAGTAACAGCTCAGTGCATGAAGTGTTCCATGCTGCTTGGCTGCCACAGAACGCCACTCCACACTTTTCCTGAATGCCAAGGCACTGACTATAAAACTACCAAACGGCAGAGATCTGGATGAGGCACAAGCACATCCTTGATGTCAGGAAAAGCAGCATCATAGCCCATCTCTGCACTGCTTGGCTTCACATCCCATTTTGGCTACTTCAGAAGCATGGAAACTGATCAGAGGGAGAGAGGAGCCAAGCACCTCTTCCCCTGCATGAAAAGTAGCTGCAAATTATGTTCAGAACTGTACAGGCTGTTTTGCAATTACTGTTCTTCTAAAGTAAAGTAACTGTCTCCCTTTCATTTATCTTAAAACTTAAAAAAGTCTATAATCAACCGTAGTTTTCACAGAACTACATGTAAATGATCTTTAAATTTTTCACAGCAACAACTGAAAAATTTTTATTTCTGATTTTACAAAGACAGCAGCCATGTATACAAAGTGGCTGTTACCTCCAGCTAGCTCTCAGGACAACTGCAAAAATTCTCATCATGTTTTCTAGCTAATGCAGTACCGAGGAAGATGCTCCAAATCCTATGGGTATAGGCAGTACAGCTGCTGGGAATTAAAGGACAGATCTACAAAGGATTCTGGGACTTGGACATACCAGTTAAGTGCCTTGGCAGATTTTTAGAAGCATCCAATGCTTACGTATTTCTTATATCATTTATGAAACATCTCATAAAGCTTAACTTTCTTACGTAGGCTTCCTCTGAACAGTCAATTTTACCTAGACTGCAGTAGAAGGTTTTATGTACATAAAACCTTTTTAAATATGTGTGTGTATATATATACATATGTAAAATAAAATATATATTGACAAAAAATTCCAAACTCATCACATCTTAAGACATCAATTGCAGTTCTAGCTCTGCAGCAGTACTTCACTGCCAGCCTGTCAAAGATAGTGATTCACTAATGATTTTGTTTCTACTTATCAACTAATATTCTCTAAAATGTTTTAAAAACAGTATACAGGACATCTTACATCAAAGCACAAATACTGTAGTATTTCCTGTCTCTGTTATCTTGAATTGATAGGAGTGATTAAAAGGCCAAAGAAGTTTAACAAAGGACCAGTTATCCTTTAATTTGACAACACCCAGTACTCTCACCTAATGCACTGAAGTTTAATTGAAATACTGGGTGTTCAGCATCCACACCTTTGGATAATAATGCCTTTCTCAACTTCCTTAAGCAATAAAGAGTCAGCCTAAGTAAGTGACTAGAATCTCTTGTGGATTAAAAAACCGAAAAATTTAAAATAAGAGAACATGCTGAGGTGTGATGATTTCATCGCCCCCCTCCCGCCCAAACTCTGTGTTCCTAACACCAAATTGACTTTGTTGCACTTCTGACAACAGCACACAAAAGAAGATGTCCCCATTTTCCTGAAAATTTATGAAGCTAATTCCTGGATTTGAGGTATAAACACTAAAACTGAAATATTTCTACTGAAAGTTCATTATGTTTCCTAGTTACAGTAAACAGCAAGACAATAAATGAAGAAACTGAAGTACACTTCCTTTGTAACACACATGCTCTTCTATCAAGGGGCCTCCGAACAGCAAGAGATGTTACTACCCATATGTGTTGCAATAATCAAACATGCCAGGCTTGAACTGAGAGTCCTGTGTAAATCAAAGGGACATTGTAAAGGCCAAGTAACCCAAACTGTAATAATCTTTAAAACATAAAACTACTGTCCTCTAACTTCTGCAAACAAACAAAATTATCATCAGATTCACTATGAGAATGAAACATTACAGTTACTAAAATAAAGGAAAAAAATAAAAATCTCAGGTACAGGACTCAGTCAGTACTCATCTTCACATGGGGATGTTCTGAAAAGCTACTGATTTACTGAAATGCATGAATATCCTGCTCTCAGATCCCTCCAAAGCAGCATTCCTTTTCCTGGGAACTTACTTTGGTGGGTTCCAGAAGGTAAGCAAAACTTTAACTAAGTAACAACTAAATTCAAATTTAACAGCTCCAACAGTGTAGTATTAGCCCAAAACCTGGCTCAGATAACTCCTTCGTACATTCTCAAGATTAGCAACACTTTCAAACTATTACTTTTAATTATCCCTACCTAACTAAGGATCAGAGCTGACATTTTAGGGCTTTCAGGTGTACCTCAAAGTACCTTTTGTAACGCTAATGATCTCTTAACTGATACTGATCCCAAATCTCCACACTGTACTTTGTTCTCTGAATTAAATCAAAGACGACAGATAATGAAAAAGATTCCTTCTCCCACATACATCATCTGATCAAATGCTCCCACGCTGCAAGCATGCCTTCCACCAGGGAGGAGACTTGTAGCCCTCTGGCCCCTCTTGGCAAGGAGGAGAGGTAAGAAGGATTTTGTCTGCGAGGTGTTGTGAATGGAGCGGGAAAGAAGCTGGGTGGTGATGCCCAGACAGCGTAAGCAGCAGGGAGGGCTGGAGCAGGGCAGCACAGACTGCAGAGCTGAGGGAGCTGCACTGCCCCATTTCAGCATCTCACTGCTGTCGTCTCCCACCAAGGAACCAGGAGCCATGGAGCTGTAAGCTTCCTCCCCTCTTGCCGTTTGACCTGCTGGCTGGAGCTCCCCAGTTGCTGCCCCAGCCCTTGTCCCAACCTGGTCACGCTCTCCACCCCTTTCCCAAAGGGTCCCTATCCCAGCAGGCCACCTCAACTCCATGGCAGCACGCGTCTGGAAAGGGAACTATGACTTCTGTTGGAAAATAAGGGCACCGCAGGAAAGGCAAGGTGAAGCAGCACATTACAACTAATTTGTGAATAAGGTGTCCTAAGCCATCTCTTGGTTGGATGTTCCATTAGTTCACAATAGGACTCAGAATTTACTTTCTAATGACCCTCCATTATCTAGATACCCAATATTACAAGTTAGTCTAATCCATGTATTGCCCAGCATTGGCACATATGCCTTCACAACACCGAATTCAGCAAACAAACTAATGGAAGCCAGGAAATGAAGAGTCTGGTTAACACATCCAAACAACCACTGATCTGTCCTCCAGAGCTGGCAGGGGCAGGGGATGACACAAGAAAACATCTTGTACTTCCTAGTTTTGGATTACTCTCATTCCTGCCTTGCACAGCCTAACAGCTTGGCTCGCATGGAGAGTGTGAAGAGGACATCAGAGAAGACTGTTCTCAGCTTTCCACGCACATATGTTGAGCAGCTTCCAACTTCCACCCTCTGGAGTAACCCCTCTTACAAATCTCAACTGACAAACAGCACCAGAAGGGATTCAGATCTACAGAAGAGTAGACACAGCAGACCCTGACCACTGTCACGTGTTAAGCTCATATAACACAACTATTTGCACAGCTTTACCCCATTTGAATGTAATATTCAACAAAATGTTATGGGTGGCATGAAGTCACATGGGATAGGTGTTAAATGGCTGACACTCATCGGTTCAATCAAACCTGAGGTTTGATTCCTCAGAAACCCATTTAAGGAGAGTAAGCAAAACATGCCAATTAAAAAAGGAAAAAAAAAAAAAGGCAAAACACTGAAAAAAAAGCTTAATTTTTAATCTGCATCATTGAATTCAAACAGCCCAGTGCTACATAAATAACAGTAGCAGCAAAAGAGAGGAAACATGTCATTCGTGTAGTACTCACTGAGCATATTCCATACTCTTGGACAGCATTTACAGGAAAGAGACGGTTACTTCTAGTCCTTTTAAGAGCAGAGAATGTTACCGTGTTCTTTCTGATGGGATGTGAAAGTCCCCGAAAGGTTAGCATTCCAAAACAACAACAACAAAAATATACCCCAGGACTTTATGACTGACAAACAATAGTAAGGCATTCTCTCAGACAGCTTATGAAATATTTCCATGCCTATTTGCCAGTAAGTCACCTTCCTTGCCCCATCCTCTTAGTTTTTAAATCTGCTTCTGTTAAACAACATAAACCACATGATACACGTGAAAGTGTAATCTGCTCAAGGCTTAATTTGTTCCCAATGCAAGCAATGCTTCAGTATGTACCCCAAAAAGCTTTCCAGAGAAAAGGAACTGAAAAACATGGTACACAAAAGCAAATTTCTGTCAGCACAGCATTGTACCACATCCAGGACCTTGCCAATAGCGTAAAATCTCCCTGTATCTGTGCCTTTTCTGTTCTGCTGTCCTTCTCTTATCTACTGATCCAAGCATCCCTGGGCTTTCTGCACTTGCCCTGGCTTTTAAAGACTACTCCTTATGGGTGTTTATGTTGTTTTATCAACAACATTAAGGAAATCCCCCAGGAAAGTTAAACTCAGCTCTAAGCCTGAGATACTTCAACAGCATGAGACTAGCACAAGATATCTGTAAAAGGTAGAGTGTGCGGCCAAGGAAACAAAAGTCAGTGCAGAAGAAGACAGCCTCTGCTCACATGACTAACATCTGCAAGGTTTGGGGCTACCACCTGGTCTGTTCCGAGGGGAGAGCCTCAGTGATGTATAAATTTGGGGCAGAGGGAAGAAAATGGCTCAGATTTCCTTTCTTTCCACTGGCCCACCCTGGATTTTCTCTAGTAGAACCGCTAAAACATGTAACTTTAAACACTTCTACATCTATTTTATGCCTTACGTTCTGCTAAAAACTAAGATGCTCGCAAACCCAAACCACTGTGCTTTTGCCCCGGAGCAGAAGAAACGCCCCCGGCCGGCCGGGTGAGCAGTTTTCAGGTTGGTCACTGCTGCGCCCGAGCGCGACACCT
>NW_009636570.1:0-25251 GCF_000690535.1 Cariama cristata | reverse complement strand
TCTGGGCAACCTCGGCCACTGCCTCACCATCCGCGCCTTATCTTGTGAGAGTTGTGACTCCATTGTTACTAAAAAGGTATTTACTCTGCACTTTGCTGAAAATTCTTTTTTTTGTTGTTCTTGTTACTCAAGCCTGCAAGCTCTCACACCCCCAAGCTTTTCTTTGTCATTATTAGTTTTGCAACTTAGGTGGGTTTCCTTGGCACATCAGCTTCACCTCACACATAAGTACCTCTGCAATCAAGAAGACATTGTATGAGAAACATCACCAGGCAATATGACGTGTAGATATCTTTTTATCCGCCCCCCCCCCGCCCTGGTGTTAAAAGAGCTGACAAATAGCAGCACGTTGACACTTGTATGTCTCTCAGGAGTTCTCAGAAGGCATCTAAACATTCAGGTTTTCAAAGCTTTGCATTACCCAAAAGTATTAAGTGAATTTTTCCCGAGGCCACTAAAAAAAACTACTACTCCCACTTTCACAGCTCTTCAGCCAACCTCTTTTTATCTGCTGAAATGAAGTTTCATATCTTACCTTTCAGTTACACCACTAAGATCTGTGGAATTATGTTGGGTTTGTGCCCACTGTCTTTGAAAGGAGAAGCTGGATCTACCTCTTGGTTTACAGTGCTGTAACACATTTGTTCCTTGCCATTGAAGACATTGCAGTTTCAACGGCAATCTCTTACAACTTTGATTTTGCGTTAACACATTGCAGTGTTATAAACGTAATTTCAGATAATGTAGCCTGCTCTCTCTGTGGGTTTCTATTTACTGCTGTTTGCTTTCCCTCACAGATTTCTAAATAAAACTATTTTAACACAGACTTGTTGCTGTTGTAGTAGTGATATGCCTAAATATAGAAATGCAGTGTAAATATTTATAAGATTCCCTTTATGAGGCAGGCTTTCTAAGTGCCTTCCAGGGCAGCAGCATGTGTATGATGAGTGTGTGGGGAATAGAAGGACAGCTGTGCTAAGAATTTCGTGCAGTAGGGGGTAATGTGGCTGTGGCACTGCTTCAGGAGATTTATGTTGGGGAGAGCAGTTTTAAATTTGGCAAGGATTCCACAGAAAGAGAGCTTCTAGTAAGATCAGCGGAGCTGTTGCATCTCTGCCCCTGAAACACCATTTCTGTTCACTTTGCAGGCAGAGTTGTCTGTCCCAGGTTGCTTGGTGCTGCAGGTAACATGCATCGCCCTGCATTTCCTCTTTCTGAAGGCTTGCAAGTTGACTCCCGTTACATGAACCTTCGTGGAGTTTTATTTGTATGCAAATACTTGGATGAAGGAACAAGTGTAACTATTTTTCTTGGTACTTTTTATGCATTTGCAACTATGCCTTTTTCTGAAATCCCTGGTATAAATGGTGCTGGGATAGTTGGTCCTTCATCCCTGCAGTGTGGATGGTATCAGGCTAGGTTCTCTGAAAACTCTGTTTGCATGTTCCTGAGATTCAGTTTGCAGGACAGTGAATCTGGGAATATACGTGATTTCTTCTCTGCTGGCTATAGGGTCTGGTATCCCTTACCCTTGATCTAGTATTGAAATGTCAGAGCACAGGTAGGTTATGATTTTTCTAACCTAATTTAAGGACCAATCTGTTGAAAGACCAAAATTGAGTCTGACACATAGAAGTGCATTGCTGCATGTTTGTTAATGCTGCCATTAAAACTACCCGTTCATTTGTTGGTTTATGGTAAATAAATTTCTTAGCACAGGATTCTGCCTGTGGAGGACTAACACAGTCTGTGCCCACCCTTGGAAATAAAATTTGAGTGTTCCCAGGTGCTTGAATACGATTGTCTGCAGTGCCCAGTGTGTAGTGAGCTTCTCAGCTGTGCCTCTGAGCGTACCACCAGCTCGGTGCTGCTCAGCGGCAGGCACCCTTCCCAGTTGGTAGTCTGCATGCAGCCACTCTGATGTGGAGACCAAAACTGATATAATAGTACGTACTGTAAGAATGGTGACGGTGGTGAGATGTTCCAGGCAGCTGAATACGTGATTAAGAACTCGAGTTTTGAGGCTGGGTTTATCACTTATTTGCATGGCCTTGGGCAAGTCACTTGAACAAGGTTACACTTTCTCCATCAGTAAAGTAAGAAGCTATATCACAGATGTGTCAGAAGATTAATTAGTTTTTTTACAACATTTGAAAACTGTTAAACATTAATGCTTATTAGGATGAAAAGCCATATAAAGTGAATGACCCAGTATTTCAGTTGTTTATAGAGAAGGTGTTGCTTGGGTTATGGATACAAGCACCAGGTAACCTTCACTTTCACTCCTTATTTCAGCACGAAACCTTCTTCTCTCCTCTACCTGAGTGCAATTTATTTCCACTTTTCCAAAGGTGTTACCCTATCTCAGAAATAAATAGCAACAGGAGAATTTTCAATCTTTCTGTCGCAGGATGGAGTGATGAGAAAGCGGCCTTCCTGTGCTGAAGAACCTGGAATGCGCCAGCTACTACATTTCTTCCCCTTGTACTCCCCTGGCTATATAATAAACACAAAGTGAGTGCTAGTTCTTCCTATCGGCATAGCTGTTGTGTCCCCATGGGAGGTATTACTGGAGAGGTGGAAGGGTGGGCAAACTCTGGGCAAGAACTTGAATACAGATATTTTTAATTCCAGTAACTTAGATTCTTTACTTCCATCATGTTTATATTTTCTTTTATTTTTATTGAATGAAGGTGACTCTGTTCCTGGACGTAAGGTAATCATTCAACAGTCATCATTGCTCTCTGCATATTTAATTTTGGGTCTCTGCTGTTAGTTCTCACATGTTCATGATACAAATTACAAGCTTTTGTTTGCATTTAAATTTGTTTGTACTGAATCTCTGAATAGATCTTTAATGATAAGCTGCTTTTGAAATCTTTCCCTTCATTTCAAGAAATCAACAGTTTTCAAATGTTATTTTTGTTTAATGACTTCCTGATTATTATTGATTTTCATTAACATTTTTGTCACATGAGAAATGATGTCTTTCAAACTCCAAACTCTTGTCCCTATTCATTTTGTTCTTGTGTAGTTCGATATCCTTTCAAATGAATGTTTGAACTGGAGATGAATTAAGCCCAATTAAGACTGTAATCCCCATACTAATAGAAATTGTATCCTGTCTTAAGAGTCAGTACGTATACAACTTGAAAAATTCATTAAGAAATTACTGCTGGATCACTACCTTTACTTTTGTCTCTTAAGCAGATGCAAAAATACATGTGAACAACTACCTTGAGGTAACCATTTTTATTAGTATGTGATACTGTTCTTTTGGTTTCTTTTGTCTGCCTTCCCAAATAGCTTGAAAAGCTTTTGTATAGTTGCCTGTAATTGGTTCACTTTCTCTTTTCAGTTTTAGAACACCACCATTACATAGAGGCATAGGTTTTCACTTGTCTCACTTTACTTTAGGCTGCATCTAGAGAAGAAGTCTTTTTCCCGCCCCCCTCTAATTTTGCATATTTCTTGGGTTGGCTGGTGTAAATAGACGTGTGGTTTTTCTTGCCTTTTTCATGAGCCCTAAGTGCACACAGCAAATCTTCTTCCTTTCAGAAGGAAATTGTCGTTACACTTTGATACTGGGGCTCGGCCAGCACGTCTTTGAGTCTGAATCCTTATGTTACTTAGGGCTCACTGAGGCTTAAATTCTTTTCTTCCTGGCAAATCTTGTTCCTTGCTGATCTGAGTCTGGCTGTACTTCAACCCAGTCCTTCTGGTCGTGAACGTTGATAAAATACTTTTCCTACCTTTATTATTTGTACATCCTGACAGATTTACTCTGAACCTGTTGTGTTGCAGTTTTCTTGAGAATTAGAAAGCATGCAGTTTCAGTGCCATACCACATGAATTTGTGCAGAGCTTACTAATTTAATCAAAGAGTAATTATTTTACTGTTGACTTGTAAAAAATCTGTTTTTTTTTTTTTTGACTGTAGTACACTGATGTCAGTATACATTTTACTCTGGTTATTACCACATTAACAATGATTGTTCAAAATACTGTGTATTTTGTACTGTAGTTTTCAGTTTGATACATTTCTAGTTTTAGACCATCTGCTGTCTTCCTGGAATTTAACATGGTGTTTTGTGACATGCCGATGGAAATATACTATATTCACCTGAATGAATAATCATCTTCGGTCATGAAGTATATCAGCCAGTGAGTTATTCAGAAATAACCATTTTAAGCGAGAGAAACGGCATTCAGTAGCACTCTGGAGGCATTGCACAGCCTCCTGGCTGCACCTTGGCCTGTCCTAACAAGGAGTCAGAAGCTTTGTTTCCTGTTACCCTTTGCCTGGTAAGCCAGTACTCAATTTTTTTTTCTTTCAGACCTACAGCAATGAAGCAGAAAATGTGGTGGTTTTTTTTTTCTGCAAATGCTAACCAAGGGCTATGAAAATGTGCCTGTAAAGGCTAATACCATTAAAAGTACACATAGTGTAAGAGAGTGCAAAAAAATGAAATTGTGTAGAGTAAGACCAGTGAAGTAGTGCATCAGAATACTCAAATTGTTCTACTTACTATGTTTTCCTGTGGACAAATACTTTTCTGTCAACTCTGTATGTGTCTGAGAAAGTGCGTAGTCACTGATGCTCCTTGCTGCAGCTTTTTACAACATTGCAGGATTTTGCTTTTTAGAAAAGCCACTGTGGTTTGACTTTCAGATCCATTTCACCTGCTAAGTTTAGATTTATGTCCTAGCATTTCACATAAACCTCCTGCAGTAGAAGTTTTAAAAATAGGCACAGATAATGAAAATTTTACCAGTTCTTACATTTAGATTTTCTAGTTGTAATTGTTACTTCTCAATAAGTGTCAGCTCGTATCTGGCAAAATACATTGACAAAGCAGTATGTTTCAGAGATCAGGCTTGTTATTTCAGACATAGCATGTTCAAATCCAGGTGCACCTCTGCTGGCTTATTTTGGGAGAACTGTACTGTACGGTATGGTCTTATGCAGCCTGGGTCAGTACTAACTCAGAATCGTCAGTGTTGTGTTTTAATTTACCAACAAGCCTGCAAATTCAGGAACGAGTCTTGAGACTGGATGAAACTGATGAGTAAGTGGAAGACAAACTGCAGGTCATATATCTGACATTCCCAAGGAAGGCTGTTGGTAGATCGCTGTCATCTATAAACTTTAGGTGTGTTATAGATCAAAAAATGATAAAGAGGTAAGTTTTGGTCACAGAGGTGGTAGCATTTTATCTCAGCTCACAGGAGGCAAGTGGGAGTGTGCTTTTCCTATAATACTGCATGGCAGCTGTAGCTGCCACAGTGCATGTTCTACCTGAAATAGAGCAGCAACTGCAAGGGCGTAAGTGGACATGGGGCCCAGAAAATAGACCAGCCATTGAAATGGCTGACCATCATTTTGCAGGAGTTTAGCCAGAAGGCAGAACCCTTCCAAAGGAAATATTGCAAGAGTCAAATCATAATAACAAACGGGGGGGGGGAGAAAAGGGCAGAAAAAAAGTAAAAAAAAAATAAAAAACCCACACCTAAGAACATTTATTTCATTTGCTTTGAAAAACTGCTTGTGATTTTTCCATAAGTGATTTTTCATGTACGTTCCTTGTCCTTGTCAGTATCCTCTCCAACAGATTGGCCGTCTTTTTAGTATATAATAGTTAATTAAGAAGTACCAGCATTTTTCCTCTTGCCTGAAAGCTGAAGTTCATGTCTCTGAAAGGCCATGGCAAAACACCCCTTCAACTTCAGTAGCATAGTGCTACATGAATGCTCTGTCAGACTTACTTAAAGACTGTGGTCCTTTAATATAAATTCCACATTATTGCCTATATTTAAATGTGAGAGAAACCAGCCTATTTATACTTCTCTATCTTTATAATTTATGCCTTCACATAAAGCATATATGAATTCTTTGCTCAGCCTGTGAGTATGGAGGGACTCCATTTATAGATACACTGAAGTTATGTTATTTTTTAAGCAATACTAAAAGTATCCATTTTGCTCAAGTTTATTTATTAGTTATTAAGTTTTTTTTCCATAAGAAGAGATGAAAAACTGAATTACAAAGGACAAACAACATTTTTTTCCATTTTGAATTTGAAAATATTTTGCATGTAATAATTTTCCCTGCTTAGTTAATTACATCTAATTTTCATAAGGGTTCTCAGTAATCAATGACCTTAGATTTATGCAGCATATCTCTGACTGTTGATGGACAAAAATTTACACTTTGACAAACATCTTTGTATTTTTGCAGCTGTTTACATATCCTTTAGATGTTTGTATAGGTGGTTTTACAGGAGCGAGGGAAAGGAAAAAAGTCTGATAAGAATGAACAAACAGGAAAATGTGATTACACTCATAATACCTACAGAACTTCCTCTGTGACCCATGATGTAACCTATGCAGGATAATCCCAGCCGTTGCATGGAGGACTGTTTCATTTCAAGCGTGGGCAGTTTTTCATACTATTTACCCTAACACTTTTAAACAAACAGTTAATCACACTGTTGAGGAATATATCATTCTCATTAGTTTCAATAAAATAATTTCTCAGTTTGTGGTTATTCATTGTAATGACTTAATATAAGCCGCCTACCTATATCTTGTATTTAAATAAAGGATATTTCTGTCAGATATAGCTGACAAGTGTTCCTGTAAATGAAATTGCATACATAACCTATAAAAATCAACAGAAGACTACAATGCATATATTACTCAGCAGGCTCATATTCTGCATTTATCATGGAAACTGATATCCTTGCTTAATAGAACAATTGAAGAGTAAAATTTATTTAAACTTTATTTAAATTTCTAGATGTAGTATTTCTAGATGTAGCTGTAGTACAGGTAACAAATAGCTATATTTTGGTCTTTTCAAGGAATATTTGTATAGTGGAGCTCATAAAATAATAACAATGGAAGTTATTTTATTTTTAATTTTAAAATTTCACTTACGTTTCCAGTTCCTAGAAAAATAATCACTCTTTTTGACCTATATTTTTAAATTAACATCTTCATGAATGGTGTCATTGAAAACTGAAAAATCAGGAAACGAAATACTGTTTCATGTAACGGATGTGAGTTTAGCTAAGATGTAGCTAGATCTAATTTCATGGACATCAAATCTGCATAAAGCTAGTAATTTTTTTAAATGGCTTCTCCCACGGTGCCAACAAAATTTGTGTATATACTTACTGGCTGTACAGAAACAACTATTTGCATATGAGACATATAAAATACATTTGAAAATTGGTAACAGTGTCTGAGGTCATATTTACACAGCTAAAGTATCCATTCTGTATATGAAGATTCCTGTTTCCTTGTGTATGTACTCCCATGGAACAAGTTCCTTCAAGTATTACACTGGGATAGTTTGGGTGTCCTGTTCTTCTGCTTACAGGTTAGTTCCTGTATGTCCTCTGTCCTTGGTTGAATATTTCAGTTAAGAAGTGTTTCTTAATTAGAAAGAAGAAACAAAATGTTAAAATCCAATATGCTAAAACCAATTCTTAGCTATTTTTATTTTAGGATACGAGGACTTAATTAAGACACAGTGTATTAATCTAACTGCAGCAATTAATAGGTGAAGTACTGTGGTTTATATTATGTAATTTCCCAGACTACTAAACTTCTTGACCTTCTAACATGTTAATCTAAATGTATACTTTTCAAATGGTCCACTTATTACTCTCTCCATTACTATTTTATTTATTGTTTATGATAGTATTTACTGGTATGAAAGCAATTTGTTTAAGCTAGTTGTATTTCTGTTGTTGGTTTTGAAGTCAGTTCCACAGTAAAAAAACTGCTGGGAACATAGGTAGTCCATACTGTTAGGATGTGGTATAATTTATTCCAGAGTAACCTAAACATAATCACGCAGTGATTACTCTACTCAATTTTAACTAATTGTAGATCAAATGCTAAGAGGAATTAAACAAGAAATTACTAGCTGTAATCCCACTAGTCTCTTTGATTTTTAAGTCAGAGATACCTGAGAATCTAACGGTGATAGTGAAATCATTGCTGAAACTAACTACTTTAAAAAGAGTAGAAGTCTGATATATATGCTTCAACATGACATTCTTGATGATTAGGAAAATGGGAGGTTCAAACGTTGCATCTGCTCTATGACATCTACTGCATGAGGACAATTATTGTAGCAGCAATTATCAGTTAGTTATAAAGAATATTAGTTACACCTGACATTTAAATGATAGTTTATACATGCTGTTTATGTTCAGTCTAAGATTTTCCAAAATGTGCTGGTGTATAGTTAGTTCATTTGCTGCTTTTGCAGCTCCCATGAATAGCTTTGCAACCTTCGTTGATATAATGCAATTTGCAAGGATACCCGTTTCCTCATAATCAGCAATGACATATTGATTTTTCTATTTATATATATATAGAATGGTGAAAGGTGCAAACGTTTAGAGAAGTACGTCAACCACAGAGTATATAGTAAGATTACACAAAGCTTTGGCTCTATTCTGAAAATTTTACCGTTTAAACAGCAGTATATGCATAGAATTTATAATAGGAGCAAGGTCTAGCACAGTAAATAGAAAATTGGGGAAGGCTAAGTGCTAGTATCCTTCTATTCTAATGAGAAATTGCAGTGTGCGTGGTTAGAAGCAGTTTGTGAAACAAGGAGCTACCTTGGCATACACAAGGAGTAAGCACATCCAGTCCCTGCACCTGGGGAGCATAGAGGCAATGTGATGGAATGTTCCACTGTCAATAATATGAAGAAAGCAGTTTAATAGTACTTCAGAAAGAAGAGGAAGCAAGTGAACTTGATATAGTCCAGTTGTTTTTCTGAGAGGCTTTGCTTTCTGAAGAAAACAGCTTGTAACTGAGTGCGTGAGCTCAAGGTACCTCTGCATTTGGTAGTTAGCAGTGGTCAGTAAAGCTTGCAGTGGATGCTCACCATCTCTCTGATACAGAACATTAGGGATGGCCGGTTTTCCTCCCGGGCTTGTGAGACAAGCTCCAGCCTATTTTCAACAGAACTGCAGTAAATCAGGTTATTTTCTCTCTAGGGAACAAAGGGTTCTGCCTTCTGGCTAAACTCCTGCAAAATGATGGTCAGCAATTCCAAGAGGAATAAAGTCAGATTGGCAGATTTCAGACAAGGTTAAAGTTACCTTTCTAATGGAATTAGAGCTGACAGTAGGAGTGGGTCTTTATTGGTGCATGTAGGATTTTGAGCCTACTGCTCCGTCGTTTAAAATGTGTTTTTCCCTGTAGGGAGAGATCTCTCTTTAGCAGCACATTAGCTCATGGTATGTCTGCACAAGAAAACAAAATGTCCCTTCTCACTAACAAAGAATGCTTCTTAGCATTTGTGCTTCTGAGTTTTTGTGTATGAGGAGGTGAATTGTGGACTGACACATCACCTCCTACGGTTACTTCCTGCCCTTAATTGTCTTACCTTTAAATGTCTGGCGATTCTGTGCCTCAAGTTAAAGAAGATGGTAATTGAAAAAGTTATGGGCTTGTGTATGTGAGAGATTTACAGCAGTACACATGATACTGTTCCAGCCTACGACTTAAGTATAACTCACATTTTTGTAACTCAGATTTCCTTTGGAGAATTTATTCTTGTGGGAATGAAAAGTAATTTGCATTGACATAAATTTCTTTAGTTGTCTGCCAAAGTCTGTGCCAAACTTTCTAGCAATTCTACCTTTGTCTTCCTGCTCTGCTTTCTCACCCTTCCAACCACTTTACTGTCCTAACCAGCCAGTCCACCTATTGGTATCATCTCTCTTTCCCAGGGAATATTGTACCTGGACAACATGAATGCCTGACATGACCTCCTTGTCTGAATGCCAAGGTTTGGCCATATTCTACCTTTTTCTATCCCACAGTTTTGATGTTAGTGTAGCTAGAAAACACAATATTTTAATTAGACCTTTACCATACCTCTTCACCTAAGCTAAGATCACGGATCATATCAGAGTCTAGGAAGAAATTAAAGCAAATCCTACCTATTGGGTACAGAGAATATGGCATATTTGAGAGTAGTACCATGACAGTGGAGAAGCAAGGTCTCAAATGAATTGCTGTGCGGTGCTATAGGGAAAGTAGAGTGACTGCAAGGGAGTTAAAAACAACCAAGCAATTCCATGAGCAGCAATTTGTTAGGAATCTACGCTGTACATTTCTATGCATATGTGCCTCCTGCATCTTGCCACATCATTGTCATCTCTTCTTTCCTTCTCTAGATACTGCCTGGGGAGGAGAAAGCATAAGATGTAGCTGGTTCTGAACCACTTGTGGACTATTTGATTGAAAGCCACATGCAGACTTGAGCCCTTTCTTTCAGGGGGAGAGAGGAGAGGGGGCTTTTAGGAGTTTTTTCACCTTACCTTAATTTTCCTAAAACTTGTAGAAAAGCAATTACTTCCAAGTCCTGATAAAGACTGACTGAGTCAACATTGGGCCATTAGGTTCAAAGGCTGTTCGAGGAGTCAGATGTTTTCACACACACATACAACATGACCACGTATTCATACAAAGCAGGGCTAAGAAAGATTGCCTTAGAAATGATGCTATAGATACTATTATTTGCTTAGGTGGTACATGCATGTTTTTAATCATGGAAGGAATTACCTCAGGTAATTGCTGTAACTTCTAAAAGAAATTTTATCAGTCAGTAAAATCTTAGAAAGTTACTTTTTTTTAACATTGAATTTAGGCTGTTTTATTCAACAAAAATTCCCATCTATGTTTCTTCAGCTTACTAAAAAACTATTGCAGCAATATGAAAACTTTGTGTAAGTGTTGTGTCACATGGAATATTTTACAAGTTACCACTGGCTTAAGCTCCTAAATTGCTAAAACTCATTAAAAAGCAGCAGTCATTGTAACATAAACTTTAAGTCAGTCTCAAGGTGTAAGAAATCATATTTTAGATGCAAAAAATGCCGTATTAGAGCTGTAGGAAATGCCTGTCTCCATCTCCCTGTCCTAAATATGTGAGTATGCCTTCCAGCAGCCCAGAACACCAGCATTCTGTTGGGCAATTTGTATGGAGGGCTAAGACAGACCCATGCCTAGAAGGAGGGCTGCTCAGCTGTGTCATTAGAACATTGATCAGTGCCAACAGAGGCTGAAGAAGGGAGATGGGAACCGTTGTCCTCTTATTTTTTTATCTTTGCTTGTATTTTTTGTCATGTCTTCCTTAGCCTTCGTGAAAAGTTACTTTTTTCCTTTGCTGTTTCATTGCATGGATTAGCAAAATATCTTCCAACATCAAGAATCATGTAGAATGATGAATTAACCAGCCTCAAAAGAAAAAACTACCCTTAACTCTCTGCCATGCTCTAGTTACTTTTTAATTCAAAGATAGCTCCCAAGACCTGTGCCACTGTTGTGTTTTCTTTGTTTGAAATGAAGAACAGCACATCTGTAATCAAATGTGTCCTATGTTGCAGACAGGCTGTACCCTGCTAATGGCAGTCTCTCTGAGACAGGTGGATCCACAGCATGTTTTTAAAGTATGCAGGAAGAGGTAGAAAGGGATGTATGTCCAATATTTAAAAAACCCCACCCACGTAAGCAACCAACCAACCAAAAAAAGCAAACAACCCAGAAGATGTTCTAGAAGACAGAAGTTGTACCAACATTCTTCTGAGTATTGTTATGGAAATTTAATATTGCAGACTAACACCTTCATGTCCAGGTCCTGAAAAGCATTTAACATTAACTGCTGCTCACTGTCTTATTTTGTTTTAAACAGGAAACAGCATAAGAGGAAAGTCTAACAGAACTACAGAAAACTTACAAGCATGTGGAAAGTTGGCTCAGCAATTCAATATATTTCTGAAGTAAGAAAAGGAATAGAGCAAAAGGAGAAAGAAATGGACAGAAAAATGATGAAGAAAAGCATCTCAGTAGTCACAGTGCTGGCAGGGATGTCATTTACAGTGACAAAATGGAGCCTCGTAGCCAAGAAAATGGAGTAGATAGTCAATGGAGATATTGAGCAGATGTCATTCAACACCTGAGGGGACAGACAGGTTCTTTTAGGGATCCTTGGCTGAACAATGACAGCATGAAATTGTAGTGACAATTAAAGCTTTATTTTTCTTAACAGAGTATTATCATTACTATAGCACAGAATTTATGATTAGAATAGCACGGGATTTCTACAAGCAGTATCAGTATGGCACAATGTATAAGCAGTGTAATACAGAATTTGTAATACAATTTATCTTGTGATTTCCAGTCATAGAATCATTTAGGTTGGAAAAGACCTTTAAGATCATCAAGTCCAACCATTAACCTAGCACTACCAAGTTCACTGCTAAACCATGTCCCTAAGTGCCACATCTACACGTCTTTTAAATACCTGCAGGGATGGGGACTCCACCACTCCCCTGGGCAGCCTCTTCCAGTGCCTGACAACCCTTTTGGTGAAGAAATTTTTCCTAATATCCAATCTGAACCTCCACTGGTGCAACTTGAGGCCATTTCCTCTTGTCCTATCACTCGTTACTTGGTAGAAGAAGCCGACCCCCACCTGGCTACCCCCTCCTTTCAGGTCGTTGCAGAGGGCGAGCAGGTCTCCCCTCAGCCTCCTCTTCTCCAGACCAAACACCCCCAGCTCCCTCAGCTGCTCCCCATCAGTCCAGACCCTTCACCACCTTTGTTGCCCTTCTCTGGACTCACT
This sequence comes from Cariama cristata, assembly GCF_000690535.1. Lineage (NCBI taxonomy): Eukaryota > Metazoa > Chordata > Aves > Cariamiformes > Cariamidae > Cariama > Cariama cristata. Next base: position 12,587 of record NW_009636570.1, on the reverse strand, counting down.
CCAGCACCTCAAGGTCTTTCTTGGGGTGAGGGGCCCAGAACTGGACACAGCATTCGAGGTGCGGCCTCACCAGTGCCGAGTACAGGGGGACGATCACTGCCCCGGTCCTGCTGGCCACACTATTCCTGATACAGGCCAGGATGCTGTTGGCCTTCTTGGCCACCCGGGCACACTGCTGGCTGGTGTTCAGCCAGTTGTCCACCAATGGACCTTCTGCAGATCGGGTGGGATCTTAATATATGGTTTTCTGTGTCAATATAGCAATCACAATCTAGACTCAAAAATCATGTAGCAGCAGATGAGTCACTCCCTCAGTCCATGAAGCAGAGGATGGTGGGGGCATCCCTGGCCACAGGGGTCCCAAGTCTCACTGTCCAGCAGTGGTTCAGGTCCAAAAACCCCTTGGGACTTTTAACAGCTTGATTTAATGGACAGTGCCCTGTGCTGTTAGGCTTCCCTCTCCTGTGCTGGGGCCATCACCAGCGCCGGGCCGGCCGGGGGCCTGGGACCTTCAAGGCTGGTGAGAAGGGGAGCAATCAGCCTGGTGCCCAGGAACCTTGAGGGGGGGGAAGAAGAATAAATCTCTTTGGTTTATCTGCTTGGTGTGCAGGACCTTCAGGGCCTGATAATGAGTGGAAGGGAACAAATAGGTGACCCATTTGTTCACGGAGAATGGCTGCTTCCGTCGTGAAATGGCGTTCATTACACTAACCACATTACTGAGGTCGGGAGCAGGGGGTACTGGTGACACCAGGTAAAACTGTTGTTGGTGCTTGTGGTCTGTATGTTCACTTTCCACACCATTTTCTGCACCAGAAGCCTGCTTCAGTCACAGTAGCCTGCTAGGCATGCTAACTCTATGGAAAAACTTCACAGAAAATAAATGCCATAAATGTCTATCACAGTTTAGCTCTGTGAAAAAATACAAAACAACAAGCTCATTTTTCGAAGCAGGTACATAGACATCTTTTCTCTGGCAGGCCAAGAGAGAAGTGCCATGTAAAGCATCTTCTCAGCTCTGCAAAATTTTCTCCTTTGCTTCTCAGATGTCGTGTGCCACTGAACATGCACATGCTTGTAATTCAAGGCAGACATTGCTGCCTGGAGGCTGCTGATTACACTTACTGTTTACCCATCAGTTTCCCAAGAGCATACCCCTCTATCATCCTGCATCCCCCTTTGTGACAGTTAATTCTTTTCTAATCAGATAAAAGGTTTAATCATCAGCCATACTGCTAGAGGACAGGCAAAGTCTTCTGGAATAGCAAAGGGATGCCAACACCATTCATTCCCAAAGCACAACTTTCTCTAACAAGCCAGTCTTTTTCAATTACAATGAACAGGTGAGAATGCCTGGAAATTTCTGATTACAGGATTTTTCCTTAACCTGCAATAATGCTAACGGAACGTATAAATGCAATCAGACTTTAGATCACATTGAAGAAATGCACCTTAGTATAATACGAGCTCCTATATAAACTCCTAAAGGAACTCTTGGTATGTATGAACTCTATATAAAATACACCCTAGTACATATGAGGATTTGGATACATTATAAACAGAGTGCGGGTCTGTTAACTGCATGAATGTGACTGGAAGACTGTATATTTGCAAATTATTTTTGACAACTAGAAGTTGTTAAAAGCCTTGCACTAGAAAGCTACCTCTTTAGTAGCTGCATGCTACTGCAACAGTCACAGAAATAGAACTGTCCATGTCAAATCGGTTAGTACCTATGGCGTAGCAGCAGTGATCAGGGACTGAGCACTAAAAGTTTTGAATCAATAAATGACTCACACTGCCTTCTTATCTGGGCTAAAATTTATGCAGGTCTTCAGGAAGATGCTCTGTATAATGATTTTAGAATTTGACGTGTAGTTGTAGAATAAATGGACTGCTGGCTAGATTGTGGTAGATGTTCCCACACATGTAGTAGAAGCAATCATCATGAGATACCCACTCATGACATTTATGTGTGCTTAGGGGAAAAACCCTGCATGTAGAAGCAATGACTCTTAGCAGCTGTTTGCTTGGACTGGGCAAGCTAGGATAATGTTGACATTAATACTCATATTTTTAAATACTCCTCCAAATATAGTAAGACCATCAGTTGAAGAAACAATGGAGAGAAGAAGCAAGAAGGAAAAAAAAAAATTGAAGCTTTTACTGCATAGAAATACTAGAAAAGTTTTGCTTCAGTTAATAATGTAATTGACTGTAATGACGTATCTGATAGATATCTGTAATCTCTGATTGTCAGGTTGAAAAATGGACAATTAGAGTAATTTCACTCAGCCTATAATGCAGGTGGATAGAGTATTAAGATTTCTTTGCCCTGGATTATCTGGTATAATGCAGAATATGTAGGCAGAATTCACGCAATTGCCTAAAAATCAGTGCAATGCTTCAAGTTTATGCACAATGCATTCACTAAAACTCTTTCAGTGTGCAAAGGAACTGATTCAAATAATGCACAGACCACCAGCCTCAACTGTTTCCCCAAATTCTGAGAAGTACTGAGAACATGTGCAAAAAACAATCTTCAGTTACCTTCTTGGGTCACAGGTAATTCCACATAACTCCTACTGTGACGGGAGAAGCAATCACCATCAAAGAACTATAGTGCAATTCTTAGAGTTAGAATAATTTGGTTCCTCTAATTTAGAATTTAGTGTATAAATTACTTAATGGTCAAAAGATAATTCTTACAATACTATATATAATATTTCTCAGATGTTAATACACAGCAAACTGGAATATATGAATTTTAAACATGAACTAATACAAAATGCTATGAGCATAATAATCACTTTTAAAAGCTACTTGCACTTTTCAAGTCTTATTTTTCAAATACTGTTCATTTTTTCACTGATATAACCAAGATTTTATTTACACATATATCAACCAGTAAAGAGTATACAGTGATGCCTTATGCAGTTCTGTCAGTTTTAAATGTTATTACATTTTGTATAAGTGCCATTCACTGTCAAAAGATAAAATTCATGGTAATGTGTATAAGAAACTCATATGGGATAATGCCAAATCAGCTATGAGAAAACAGCTCACCCCAATCATATACTTGGTGTGGGATTAAACCATAGATGTTTCCATTTAAACAAGTTTCTAGGCGGTCTCAACATTTTTAAGATGTAATTTCTTTGACCTATTCTACACAATCTTTTTTAGAATTTTTTTGTAGAACTGTGAGTTTCAGTCCACTCTAGAAATGGAAAATGAAGGGTGACTATCTATGAGATACAGGTGGGATGTGTTGTTCCGTAACACCTATTTAGATAGGATAAGGAACAAAGTCTGCTAACACTGTTCCAGTACAGACCCATTCGATTTAAAAGAGTCATTTCAGTGGAACATCAGGGTTAAACAAAATGGTCAATACTGAACCATTTTAAAAGCTTCTGGGAGCACTTTCATGTCTTTATGCTCTGTAACCAAGGATGGATAATGACTCACCCTGGATTTGACTGCTCAAGATTCTGTTGCTTTAGGAAAGAAATGTTTGTATTCATTTGAAAGAGTTTGGTTCTGTTTTGATTTTCATATTGCATAGCAAATACAATATGTTGTCAGAACAAAAGGGTTTGATCAGTCCCAAGCTTGTTCTTGAATTTTCTTTCTTGGAGAATTTGAAAAAGCCAGGTTTTCATTCTGACTCAAAGTGAAGCAAAATGTCAAAGCCTGTATGTATTTTAGGAAACATTTCCAACCTTTGGAGATTTCCAGTCAGTATAGATAAAAATGGTATTACAGCCCCTCCCTTACATAAGCTGGTTTCAAAATTGTGTGTTCAAATGGGGCCTGATCCTCTACATACTTCTCTGTCTGCTGTGGTGAAAACCATGTATAATTTGGCTCACAGTTACAGAGAATGTGTGTTACACAATTACTCATGCCCTCTGAATGTGTCTTTGTGCAGTTGTTTTTTTTTTTAAATGATCAGTGTGTCTTTCATTCAAAGAATACAAACTGCTTGGTAATATGTCATGAATATTTCTTCACACGTGTCAAATTGGCTGACATTTACATAGAAAAAAGAGAAGGTTGTGAGAGCAGGGATTGAAACAACCCAAAATACTGTCTGAAAGAAAAAGTGTACAAATGCTCCATCTGAACTACTGTATCACAGTCTTTCCTTCAAAAAACTGATTTTTTTGAGTGCAGACATCTATACGTCTGTATATACTTATTGGATAGAGATATATCTGAACTACAAAAAAATAACAAAACAAACTATGTGAAATCACTCAAATTCTACGCAGTGAAACACAGCACTAAAGTCTATCAAAATCTATGTCTATCTAAGGGCAGGTTAGATTCCATAAAATCAATATGTGAGAAGACTTGAATAACAGTCGTTTTAGATGTATCAGAAAAGGAAAGAAATCCAAGTGTCCTGGAATTTTGGAGAAACTACTCTGAAGAATGTTCAGATCCTTTTGAGTCTTACTGTCAGAAGAAAAGAATTAAACATCTGTTCATCAGGTATTTCTTATGATGATGCCAGGAATTCTAACAGTAGCCTACAAAAAAAAAGTATTCAATATTTTGAGATTTGAGATTAGGTGAGAAAAATTTGGAAAGAGTAAGCAATGAGTACATTTTGAGCACAGAGCATGAGAAACAAGGAGATAACTGAGGAGGACAAAGAGAAGACGGAATAAATGACTTTAGATCTGTATGCTACTATTAGCACAAAAAAAAAATTGATTTTATGTATCTTGGCTGATTAATGTCAAAATAATTTACTGCTTTTGGCAGTTAAAACTTAATTCTGATTTTATAAAAACCCCCAGTATTTCATGTTTAATCAATGTGAAAAGTGGGAATAATTTTTTAAATGAATAAAAGTTGCTGAAATTATATAACAGACACCTGAACCATATTTTTAAGCCTGCTCACCAAGGGAAAATAGCACTACACCAAAGGAAGAGGAACATTCTGTATCTGTTTCTCTGTAGATCTTGGCTATACTATGAATACATTTCAATAAGTCTACCCCATTGGCTGCAGAGTATTTTATTTTATAATTTTAATATTTTGTATTTTAACAATAATTTTAATAATTTGTATTTTAACTAAAGCGAAACTGCTGAGGAAACTAGCTCCCATGCAAAGTGGAGGTGCCACATTGAGAAACTTGTGTTAGTTCTGAACAACTGGCTTCTGCTTGTGTGGTACACCTCAGCACTGTCCAAATATGCGAGCTCACATCCTGGTGTCCACTTAGCTGGATCCTACCTCTGTTGCGATATGTATAACCTTACCAAGAGAGACTGAATCAGGGATAAAATGGGTGAGCTTTCTTGTTTAGGTGGTGGGTTGGCTGACACTAAAAGATGACAGACTAATGTGAAGGTGTTAGTTTTAAGATGGTTTTTTTCTGCTGACCTTCTGACATTAGTTTGACAGAACCATATCCCATGCTGTCTATCTGTAGTTTTAGAGGAAGCTGCCACTGAAGCAACTGTATTAGCTCATTCCGTTATTTGGGAATGCTCTTAAATCAGCTTTGTAATTCTCAGTAAAAACTCAAAGCCTGGGGGATGTTATACATAGCCTTCATTTATCAGCTATTATGCCATTGAACAAAATCGTTATTTTTCATTGAAAACCTTGGTAATTTATCTTTTTGTTATGCTTATCTTCCAGAAGAAAGCCACTGTGTCTCCATGATGAGACAATTAGGGTTTTTTGTATTCAGGGCGTGCTCAGTCGTGCTGTTATTCACACAGTTTTAAAGGTAACTGTAAAGGTTTTACATTTACAGGTGCAAGACTGCCGCTTTTACACTTTCATTTGTTTATACTTCACGTTTACTACAGTGCTGGATTATTGTCATTATTTACTGTTCTATTTGTCCAATAAGATCTAGTGCTATAGAAAAGGGAGAGGTTTGTTCAGACACATCCTTCTTAAAATAACTAATTGGTAATCAAACAAGATAGTGATTTTTCTTTCCACTCTTTGTGTTTCATGGATTTGGTTTGGTCTATCTTGTTGGTCTGTAAAGGAAAATAAAAACGGAAGGGAAAAAATTGTTCTCTCTTTCCTCTTTTGGTTCTTTATAATGTGGATAACATTTACTTTCCCAAGTATGTGTTTTAACCTTGAGGTTTATTTTACAATATCAGATTGAAATATCGGTTCCTACACAGAAGGAAGCCATTCAGAGACTGAAATATACCCAGCTTTTAACAAACACAAGGGAAAACGTAATGCCTCTGTTGGAAAACGGACAGAACCCACTTGTCTGGCTATTTTGGGAGATGAAGCTGAAAGCGAAAAAGCTGACAAGGTAATAAAAAATGAACAAGTGCTATAACATTTAAGGAGGTTATGTTTATTCTGTTTACAAGACCAATTCTACACTTTCTTGTATTCTGAGCTATGTATTTGTTCATTGAAAACATTTCCTTGTTCCAAATTTTACCAGCAGATCTTACAAGTTGGAGCAAAATACTCCAATGTAATTTTCATATCTGAAGTCCCATTGACGTGTGGAAAACGGACCCCACAGTCTGTAAGATTGTACAGTAGGTATGTTTAGCACGGGGGGGTAGCCCCACCAAAGTCGTGCCCGCCCCACGTGGCGACCGGCTTCACACTTACACAGGTCAGTGTTGCATATACATGAGATTTCCCAACACGCCTATACATATGGATGACCTCTCCCCGCTTCGTATTAAAATGAGTTCCCAGAGGTCATTTCCATGGACTCCTCCCGATTGCGCTTGCGCAGTGCCTCCTCGTGGGGGTCGTCGGGGTCGTGGAGATGAAGGCTGATGGCTCCTCTTCATCACCACTAGTAATCTCTTGCTCTTGCGCAAACTCCGTTGCTTCCTGGCTCTTGCTTCAGGATAGGTTTTAACAGGTCCTTAAGGCGAGTTTCTGATCTTTATCGGGGGCTGTCCTTTGTGAGGAGCTGCAAAACTTCCTGCCTCACTTAATTTACAGAATAGTTAACAAATCATTAAGTTGCACCTTTGAGTCACACCTGCTAATTCAATTCCTAGGGCCATACAACATCTTATCTGTTAAGATTCCCTTTCACCATAAGGAGCAAGGAAGAAACTGTATATGTATTTAATAAACAGCTTCATAATACACAAGCATACACACACAAAAAGTTTGGACCATTAATCTTAATTCTGCCATTTTATGACTCTTGATTGCTTACTTGAACAGCTTTACTGTCCTCTTGCTGTATGTTTCATATGTGATGCAAAGAGATGAATAGTAGTCATTAATTTGGGGTGTTTTTTCATCTACATCAGTGTGCAAATATCTCATGCATAATCCTTCATTAGCACATCCAGAGTGTTAGAGTCCTTTGTCACGTGTATTCATGGAATCACAGAATGGCTGAGGTAGGAAGGGGCCTCTGGATGTCATCTTGTCCAACCCCTCTGCTCAAGCCAGGCCACTCAGACCCAGTTGCCCAGGACCATGTCCCAACCACTTTTAAATATCTCTGAGGATATTCATTCTCTCTGAGCAACCTGTGCCAGTGCTCGATCACCCTTGGTCAGCGTTTCCTGATGTTCAGAGGGAACCTCCTGTGTTTCAGTATGTGCCTGTGGCCTCTGGTCGTGTCACTGGGCGTCACTGAAAATCACAGAATCACAGAATTGATTTGGTTGGAAGAGACCTCTGGACTCATCAAGTCCAACCTTTGCCCTAACAGAAGAGCCTGGCTCCATCCTCTTTGCACCCTCCCTGCAGGTATTTATATACATTGATAAGATCCACCCCAATGCAGCCTTCTCTTCTCCAGGCTAAACAGTCCCAGCTCTCTCAGCCTTTCCTCAGGAGAGATGCTCCAGTCCTTTCATCATCATAGCATCTCTTTGCTGGACTGTCTCCAGTATGTCCATGTCTCTCTTGTATTGGGGAGTCCAGAACTGGAGAAAGGAATCCAGGTGTGGCCTCACCAGTGGTGGGTATGTTAACTCCATTCATGTGACTTGAGAGTGGACAAGCACTGAATTAATGAGCTACTACCTGTTCTTATAAGAAGTCAGGTATAAAAATGCAATCTCACAAGGCAGATAATAAGTGGCTGGTTTGATATTTGACTTTCAGATTAAAGCAAGATGTTTATATCGTACAAAATTCTATAATAGCATTAGCTTACTATGGTCTTCCTTCAGAGTCCAGTGTATCTCTAAATGATGGAGAATGAATGCATGACTTTTTTTCTCCAAGTCTATGTGCAAAAGAGTCTTCAGCAAGTCCTCCATCCATATCAAAGCTATGAGCTCTAACCCTAAAAACCCACAGGCTGGAGGTTCAACTAAAAAGGTGAACTCTGTCCAGTTGCTATTTCCACTCCTCCTGTTTCTATTTAAATAAATGAACAGTTAGAGGGAAGAATCATCTTGCATCGTAAATGCCTGGCATTTCCCCTTTAAAGTCAGAACTTTCTCACTTTAAGGGCTAATACCAGACGAACAAGGGAAGATAGAACTTTTTGTTGCAGGAGAATTAAGATTAGGGTTAAGTTTAGGATTAGGAGGATTTGGGTAGGAACGAACAAGACACATCCGCAGTTGTGTCAAATTCCTGGCTGATGCAACCACTGAGGGCTAACAAAGACACTGAATGCTGGACAACTAAACTGGTTACCACTATGTCTTGACTTATGTTGAAGACAACGGTTCCTGTCTATTGGCAGTGTCCGTCTCACTTCCATTCTCATCCTTGGGCAGCTCTGTCTTTTGTCCATCCATGCTCTGGCAGTCCCACTGCTGAAAGGAAACACTGAAAACTAGATTCTGCCTACGCGGAACAAGTGTAGGGTCTGTTCTCCCACTCCTGTGATAGCAATTTTGAGAAATGTGTAAAGTACCTCGTACATTTTTTGTAAATAATAGATGATTTCAGTAGAACTGTGAGTGCAAATATAGTGAAGTGCCATGTGACAGTCGTTATCCTTTCCCCGCATAGAGAAGTAACCAGTTCCTTTCGAAAAGTAATTCAGAATATCTGAGTCACTAAGAGTCTGTCTCAGAATGTGATTTCCATCACGTTGTGTTTTTGTGGTTTGCTTACCTTTGTTTCAGATTCATGCCCTTGCTGTCTCTAGGAAAATAAAAGACAAAACTTTGAAGCAAAACATGATGTTTTATGAATTATTGTAGATTTTTGTTCTCTTTTTTTCCCCCCCGGTATTGTTATCTGACTTGCTGGAGTTATGTCTGTGATAGAATTGGCACTTTATCTGATGATTTTATGGGGAGGGTGCTGTTGCCTGTAGCAAAAGTAAAACTAATCTTAAATAAGCCAGAAAACCTGTTGTGTAAAACAGGGTAATTTCAGATTATACAGATTTAACTCGCACTACTAGTTAAACTTCTTTACTACTAATACTGCTACTATTAATAGTAAAAGAAACTGAAAATGGCAGGAGTGATAGTAGTACCAAACTTAATTTCCTCCAGTGTCCCTTCTCTCCCTTCTTTTGTAGTGCTTTCAGTGTCTTAGCCATCTTTTTATATCAAAAGCCCAATACAATTAAACAAACAAGTAGTGCAGCCTGAATCCTCTCTCTGTATAACTTCCCACCCAGCCTTCCATTTACGTACATAATTTCCTCTTCTAGGAAAGTGTTTCACGCTTTCTTGCTTACCTCAACTGCTTAACATCTGATCCTTATCTTGTCTTTTACTTAAACGTTTGCCCACCTTCCGGTCAAGAGGTGTTGAAGTTACTTCCTTTCCCTTTGTTATTTCAGAGTTCCTGTAAATATAATTATGTTGGCGTAGTTTCTATGCAAGATAACATTACAAGAGGAGATTTTTGAAAGCATAAAAAGCAGGTAATTATAGTAGTATTTTAAATGGTGTAGCCTACAGGTATAAGAAGTATGAATAGAGACTCTGTTGTTGTTAAGGTACATATCCCATGAGCATGCACTCAGCTTACAGATTTGGGACAGGTATTCTTCAGCTGAACCTGGAAACTTAATTCAGGATCTGGAAGGTGGGCTCATACAGTTTTTTAGATGTGAAAATAATTTTCCAGATTTCTGGGTTTTTCAAGACCATAGTTCTTACTTAGGAATAGTTGTACTGTAATCTTGTAACTTTTGTTTTACATATTAAAAAGCTGTTTCTGGCAGATGGAAGTCAATATTCCACCTGACCATGCATCTGCTGCTTGATAGCTGATTTGAAAGAAGAGAGAAAGAAAGTAGAGGCAGCATTCAGATTCTGAAGCAACTGTTTTTTAAAAGACTTCTGAAGGCACCAGACACTGTGGTACACTGCATTAAATGGTGAAATTATCGTTTCATTGTGAAACAAACGAGGTATTAGATCTCCATTCAGGGGAAAGCCTCATCAATAAATGAAGGTGCATTCAGTGCTTCTCATCTCACTTTCTCACATCTGTTTTCCACAGGTAGTGCTGTATCTATTAACACAAGGAGTTAAGCTTAGAGTCTGCGTGTCTTTACACACTTCAAAATCTGCAGAATTGTGAAAGGGAAGGACTGGATATTTCCTAGTAGCTTACTTTTTGTTTTTACTATGCTATTTATTCTCACTGCTGTTTTCCTGCAGCTGAAGACTGTTTGGATCACTGAAGGGATAATTAAACCACTTAACAATGACATGGTCCCTCCGCTGAAAAGCTGTGGAAGCAATTTTCGGAGGTGTAAGTCCCCCAAAACAGATGCCAGGAACAATCCAGAAGAGTTAAATAGAGCAGCTTTTTTCTTTATGAGTGAGACTCATTTATGAACATTGCACTCTGTTTACTTCTTCATTTGTGCTTTCACTTACAAGCCTCAAATGTGGAAAGAGTAGACCGAAAGAGGCCATGAAGGCACAGACAAAGAGCTGATACAGCTGCTGCACAATGAAAGCATATTTGAATCTCTATGCCTGGCATTCAGAGAGAATGAAAAAAAATAGCTTCCATAGAATTTAGTTATATTGGGTAAAATTAATCTCTGCAGTAACTCTCCAAAATTAATAGAGTATTTTTTTATTTTTTTTTGAGCCAAAGGAACGTTATTTTTACATTTTAGTAAATACAAAATTAGTGATTGGTGCAATGTGAAGTCTGAGAATTTACATCAATATAAGTTACAGCATCCATATTTAGCCTTCCCTACAAAGCTACTTTATTAATGGGACCAGATATACCACATAAACAAAAAACAATTCCTATGTAGACTTCTTCCTTTAAGTGTGTTTAATTGTTCCCCTTCTTGCCAACCTCAGGTCGAGATTTGTAACAGTAACATGCACCTGGTTGTATTTAATGTTTTTTTTAAATTATCCATTTCACTGAGAATTTTTTCTTACAACTAATGAGCTAGAGCTTAAAGCCTGAAGACCTGTATCTCAGTTTAATTAGTGTTTCTGAAACTGAGAAAAGAAAATATAAAGGAAGAAAAAAGAAAATAAAGTTCTTCCTGCCACTTGTGCTGAAACGAAGTTACTGTTTACCCTTTTCCTTTGTATTAAATAATCTAGAAATTCTGCTCTTTTTGTACTGAGTTATTCCAGGGCTGTATGTAGGATGACATAGCTTAACACAACCCCCTCTTTTTTTCTCACATACTTCAGTGAAGGTATCTCTCTCTTTGTCTGCGATAAAAGGAAGTGTTGCTGCTTTTATTGAAATCCTAGTGAGCTGGGCAGCCACCTGAGATTCCATCAGATGCCTTCAGCTCTTTACCAACTACTCTCAGCTCATTTGGAGCTTCAGTTCAGATTTGACATATGGAACAAAAATATTTTACTAACTCAAACCTTCAAGCTTTTTTAATGCTTGACATCAGTAATCATTAGCATCTCCTGGGCAATAGTTCACGTGTTTTGAGTCCATAGTTAAAAACAGTAAAGCAATTACGTATGTCCCCAGGCTACTTAAAAAAAGTACAGTGACAGGTGCTTTTACTAGTCTCCTTTTTACAGACATAGTGTTTTGCATCAGCAGTGTATTCAGATATAGCAGTGCTCTAGAAAGGCTGATGTGCATTAAAAAGCTGGTAAAGCAGGTTATTATTTAAAAATGCACCGAGGACGTAGAACCTAATTCTTACTAGTATTACTGGTCCATTTCATTTTTACACCTTCAAAAGCTACTCAGAATAAGTACAGGAAAAAAACTAAGTGCACCCATGTGGAAAAAAAATGTGCTTTCTTAAGCTAAGCCTAACAATCAATGTAATAAATTAACCCCGTGAAAGGCCATTAGCTACATGGCTCAATAATACCAAGTGTTTAATTGCTATGTAAGGATCAAGAGATAAATAGATGTTCATAACTATGAATATTGGCTGGAAGAGGATAAAGATTGGGACAGTCCTCTACTTAAATATAGTCTTTTATTTGAAGAGATTCCACTAACAAAAAGACGAAGACGACATTTTTTCCCTCGAATATCAGAACTGCTGCACTGTATTTTGTTTGCTTGCTTTTTCACAGCTCTTACAGCATCTGCAATGCATTGTACCTAAAGGTGTACTTCGTAGAACAACGGAATGATAGAACGGTTTGGGATAGAAGGGACCTTCATGACCATCTCGGTCCAACCCCCCCTGCCATGGGCAGGGA
>NW_009636569.1:0-16388 GCF_000690535.1 Cariama cristata | reverse complement strand
TCCCTCAGCACCCTTGGGTGGATTCCATCTGAAGAAAAGGCAGAAAACACTAGACAGGCACAGGAGGAGGAAACAAAAAAGAGTGAGAAATCGGACAGGGAACACCAAGGTCAGAGAAGGAGGAGAAGCTCCATGGTGGAGTAGGTATCCATTGCAGCCATGGGGAACCCATGCTGGAGCAGCAGAAGAGAGGAGGTGAGAGGAAGGAGGAACAGAGAGGAATTACTGTGTACTGACTGTAACCCCCGCTCCCCCACCCTACCCCATCCTTCCTGTGCCACATGAGGAAGCAGAGGAATTAGCAGTGAAGGTGAGAAGTGGTGCCTGGGAAGGGGAAGGTGTTGCTTTAACGTTTGCGTCCCCATCCTTCCTGTGCCACATGAGGAAGTAGAGGAATTAGCAGTGAAGGTAAGAAATGATGCCTGGGAAGGGGAAGGTGTTGCTTTTAACGTTTGCATTTTTGTTTCATACTACCCAAATTGTTAATTACTTTTTTCTTTTAATTGGCTAGAAATTCAGTTAGTTTTCCCCAAATCAAGTCTGTTCTACCACAATAGTAACCGGTAAGCAATCTCCCTGTCTTTATCTCAACCCATGAGCTTTCTCATTCCTGTTCTTCCTATTTTTTTCCCTGGTCCCACTATGAGACCTGAGGTGGGGATGAGCAAGTGGCTGGTTGGGAGTTTAGCTCTTAGCCAAAGTTTACCCACCACACTGGGTCTAGTTTTTAATACTGTGCCCTTAGCAGTTCGAATACTTGAAATACTTTTCTAATTTTAGTCTACAGTTTTTCACTTGGATGTGCTGTGAACTCAGATTGTAAACTTGCAAAGCATTAATTGTTGCATATTCAAAGTTTTTCTCTGAGTTATGAAAAAGCATTACTTATTAGTATTTTATCTCAGAAATTTAAGGAGCAATGTAAAAAAAACAACCCAAAAAACCCCAAGACAATTACCAGTGAGAAAAAGGGGTTGAGACTTGAATATTCTGCATTTTTAAATTGTTGCCTGTAAAGATGGAACAATATCGCCTGCCTAACAGAAACTGACTCCAGAAATCTCTGTAAATGACTTGTGGATCTGAGAGGACTGTTCTGGCCAGAGGTAAAGTGAAATAAAAATAATCTTAATTATTCTTGATCTACAACTTAAAATTCTTTGAAGTGTCTGAACAAGTTTAATACATTAAGGAAATAGTCTCTGAACAGACTTTTTTTCAGAACAACTATAATTCCATAGATTCAAATTCCTCCTTTTTTACAAGTTAAAACAATAAAATGGAGCATATGTAAGCTTTTTAAATGGTATCCTTTGGAAATAAAAATCAGTCCTTTAAGTCAATTTAATATATTTTTCATATGTTTTGAACTTTCTAAAAGGAACATCTTCCAAAATTATATTAAATGAAGCCCTGGATAGCAAAAAATTTCCCATGAATGTGGGTTTTGTGTTACTGCTAAATTGCTTCCAGTACATTAGATTAGTTTCTTGCATAACATTGCATTATTCAGTGCTTGTGCTTTTTCCTCACTGCTATTTCTAGCCCATATTCTTCTTTATTCACCTCTGGGGACAGGGAATTATCTGACAGACATTGCTACCTGCTGAGGTAGAAACTTGGGAGACTGACCTAATATTAAACAAGTTACTGAACTAAAAATTCTGGTTGGGTTGTCTACGGTGACTGAGCATGATATCTCAAAGTACAGGTGCCTACTCGTTGGAGCTAAAGGATCTGCTCCACCCACAGAGAGACAGCAGCAAAGGTATGCCCCACTGAGTATGGACTAGCTAATGAAGAAAGATACTGACTCACACTGGCTTTATAGACCCCTATCCTCCGTGGCCGGAAAAGATCACTATGATCAGCTGGACCGGGCTTCTGCTTATACAGGCTGTAGTATTTCTTGTAAAACTAGATTAAATATGAGTGATGGGATGGGCTTCTGGTGATTATATCCCTGGATGCCAGAAAAAAATTCAGTTGTGGAGAAAATTTTGGCTTTTGGCTTTATATGATACATGTGTACACACTAAAGTAGCTGTGTTAATTGTGGCGAAGTTCACCCTACTGAATGCCCTTCCTTGCTAAATCAGTATTTGAATCAAAGCCTTTTCTATAAAAAAAATTATATATATTAATGACCCCAAATAGTGCTACATTTGTGTAATGCTTTCAGTTCTTTAAATACTCTAATTTGTAGGAAAATGTACCTTCTTTTTCTTAATTCATCACTCAGCTATTTGTTGTAGGTTTTTCTTTGACAACCAAATTGTTTCCCTTTTCCTCAGACATGTTTTGCCTTTGTAAATATCACTGATCAAATCACTTTGTCTTTACTGTGGCACAGAGAGAGTTCCTTGTCCCTTTCTTTGAACTCTTTCTTATATTTTCATATCCTGTTTGTAAAGTGAATCCAAGAGCTGGTTGCAATCATTTCACTATGTCTGTGTTCAGGAATTTATCAGTTAAACCCTTCATTTGTTTTTATGTTCATGTTTGTGGAATTGTGGCTTTATGGATGTGTGTTAGAAGGAACCACTCAGCAAATGTCCATTTTTTGTTAATGCTTCTGATATTTCATTTGATGTTCCTGGGCAGTTAGGGTTTAAGATTGGGATACTTTTTCTTTCAAAAGGTCCACATATATTTACTACTTTTTAATGCCACATCGTGGTTGCAAAACAATTAGCATAATATATATTAATAGAATATATGAACAAATGTACATTAGAAATGCCACTATTTCTCTGATCCATACACATTATAGGATAGAACAGTATCCTCTAGGACATCTATATCTATATAGGACATATATCTATATAGGATGTTATTATCCATCTGACAAGCAGTTCTATTCTACTTCAGACATTTTAAGCCAGGTTTTAACAGGTATTTGATAGTCGAAGAAGGAAAAGTATATGCTAAAGGATTTGCAAAAGCACTTAGACACTTTATTCCACAAGAGTTAGGTAAGTAGCATTGTGAAAGTTTGCACATACCTATGTCATATTTGCTACTTACTGTCTAAATTACTGTTAGTTGGATGTGTAAAATTGTCTTATGGTGGCTAATCTGCAAGCACATAATGGATCTAGCTCTATATGGGATTTTCACATTTTTTGACGTATGGGCTTCTCCCACCTGAGTTAATACTCCCTCTGTTGAGAGAGTGTTGAGCCTGCACTCATACACTGACTTGATGTTTCATTTTTCTTCTGCGACACGAAGAGGCAGACACTGGTGAGGCCTCGAAGTTAGCTATCAGTTCTCAGCTTGCAGATTAATTGATCTGGAGATACCTCTGATTTTTCATCAATTTCTGGTGTGATGATCACTAAAGAACAAGCTCTTAGCTCTGTGCAAAGTAGCCACAAATTACACTGATAGGGATACAGATAGAGATAGTTCTACCACCTTTATTATGCTGGTATACCCTAGGTAATTCACCCTCTCAGAAGCTGTGGGAAACAGTACATCAGTAAAGATGTGATTTATCTCCTTATGGGAAGTGTAAATAAAATTGGGTGATAGAGCCTTCTTGATTTTAGTTGAATTTGTACCTGTGAAAAGGCAAATTCCTCTAATTTTTTTTAAAATTGCTTATGCTTTGAGTAAGGGATTCTACATTGTGGACTGGGTAGTGGTTTACCAACTGAGAAGTGATACTCATCATAGAAGGAAAAGTTCAGAAGTGAAGTACAATTAGGCCAAAGCTACCACTAGTCATTCCTCTTTCTTCTTCCTCAGGAAGCTTCATCATTTGAATAAGATTCCACTACTTTGGCAGTGAAAGGCCACTTTTCAACTGAAAAAAGAAGGAGAGAAGGCAGGAAGGCAGGAAGGAACGAAGGAAGGAAATTCTTAGAAGTGTTCTGGCATTTGTGTGATATTTTTCCCAAATATGGCAAAACATAATCTATAGACTAAGTGTAATTGTATGGAGGAAAACCAAATCCTCTCAATTACATACTTATGAGAGAGAGATAAATTATGTCCAATCAGAGATTTGATCATTGTTCAACTCTGAGGAATGAACACACTTCTGAAACACTAGCAGAGAAAATATAGAAGTAACACAATATTGTTACCTTCCAAAAGGTGTTTTAAGTTCTACATTACCAATGATTCAATATCATTGAAATTAATTTGTTTGGCTCTTGTCCTAAGGAATGGTTATTCACTTAAAGTACTTCTGCCTGAATTCAGAATGTTGAGGAACTACTTGAATACATATGATTAAGTAAGACACAACACGAGTCTTCATGAGTGCATACTCAATAGCAAGCTGTCTGAGTAAGTACAAATTGCATCTCTAGCTAGCCCAAAAAAAATCCAGGGCTGCAGACAGACCTATGTCACTTTTAAGGTAGGTTTTAGATAGCATGAGCTAAGATAGCATTTACTGAGTTTATTTATCTAATGGGTTTAGATAACATTCATTAGGGCTGACCTGTGTTGATCTGACCTAGGTGACAAATCATGAAAGTACTGGAATAGATTGCTAGTATCTCAGGGGTTAGATTGCCACTTATTCTGTGATCCATTAGGAAAATAAATAAAAAAGAATATTGGAGAAGAAAGAAGGATTTACTATGTTATGAAGATGCTGAATACCCTCCTAAACTGAATTGGAAGAAGCACTGGAATCTGTGTATCTTATTTTTTCTCAATGTTATGGAGACATCTAAATTGAAGAATTTCATATTTTCTATCATCATTTGGGGCTTTCTGTTACTGACCGCTGAATCAGTGTCTGCATCCTGAAAGGGTGTTAAAAGAACCCAAACTGCGTGTTCATGGAAGTAGTCTTGTTATACACTCAAAATGTGTATGCAGGGTCCTTATGGTAGAAACATGCCTGTTTCAGTACACATTCTCATCACAGATCTATGCAAGAATTTGGTGGCAAAGCATTGTTGCTAACGAGAAGGACTAGTTTCCTGCATGCTTGTATACACATATTGGTAATGATGAGTGACTTATGAACAGCAAGCTGCTATGCGTATTTTGGCAATTCTGTAGTTGTTTTGCTCCCTGTTCCTACTGTGTGTGTATTTTGGCATGTTGGTTTAGTGCATATGCCTAAATAGAATGTAGATTTGTAATGTTGAGCCTGGGTTTGCATGTTTCATAGTGCTAGGCAGGATAAGAATACTTGAAAGGGGAAATGAGATATTATTTTGTTAGTTTAATAATACCACAAGTCACCAGGGAAAATAAGAAAGTGTAAAAAAACCTTTGTATCACTATTGGGTGAGAATTGCAAAGCCTAACCACCTGTGAATTAAGTTGTGTAGCTGAAGAGGCAAACCAAAAAGTCCGAAATTTTTGCTGAAAAACCAAATAGAAATGGCAACCCCTGCTCATCTCTTAAAGTCACTCAATCCCTATATATGAGATGTAAAGATGGCTTGTAATGACTTTAAAAGTTTATTTGCAATATCCTTATCCCAACTGTGTCTGATTCTTCTATTAGCTACACCAGGATGAATTAAGAATAACTTCATACAAATAAACGACTCTAAACTTAGAGGGAATCTAAAACCAGTTCTGCTTTACTCCCTGCCACAGGCTGTGACTGCCGAATTAAGCAGTGAGAAACATTGCCTGCTATTTTGGCCGCCCAGTACATATGAGAGTGAACTTGTAGCAAAAGCGAAGTGCTGGCTGTTAAGAGGTTTGGTTTATATTCCAAGCTTTACCACTAAGTCCTAGTTTCTGACTGCATGAGTATTTACCCACTGTGTTTACAGCTTTTCCCTTGTCCACAAAGTTAGACTGATATCTCACAGAGATGCTATGAATCCAGATATTTTAATAATTGCAAATTTTATTTTGAAATCCTTTAATAAAAGATCCTATTAAGCAAATATTCATCATGAAGCAAGTTTTCTGAAGGTTTAGGCTAAGTGCAGGACAAACTTGCTGAAATACAATTTGTAATCTTCTTTACAGATCTCTGAGCTTCTGTGAGGTCCTAAAACCTTGCAATATATTTTTTACATTTCTGAGGTGAAACTAACGGGATCAAGACTATCTTCCTCCCAGAAGCTGATTTCTCCTTTCCTGTCCCTTTGTGTTAAGATCCAATTTCAAAAAATACTCTCCTGGAAATTCAGTCTGTGTCTCAATGCAGATATGCTGAAACTTTCTGAAAACCTGTATCTGTGAGAAATTAACTGAGATTTTGAAGGCCAAGGTGAACTAGGTAGTTTGAAATAAGCAAAAAATACTTTTTTTTCCCCTTCTAAACCTTTATTCTTTGTATTGCTTAAAGGAATACAAGAAAAAGGGTATGCTATGTGACTTGCCAGTAAAAGTACAGAAGTTTTGTGTGGGAATAGTCTCTCCTTCCTAGCTCTGTGCCATAATTAAAAGGACTATGCTACTCTCTTTTAAGAGTGATCAGTGAGAAGGAATAATGGAGTAGGTATAACACTTACTAATGCCTATTTAAAGACTCCCTTATCTTCACCAAGAATTAGGAAAAGCCTGTCACTCCCTTCCATATTTACGTACAGTGAGTGATCTGAAAATCCTGACAATTTCAGGAAGTTAAGTGACTAGGTGCTTGTGGCAGACATGCCCTTCAGCCTATTTACAATGAAATTATTTCCTTCAGCCTATTTACAATCAAATTATGTTCCAAAAGAAAACAAGATTTTGTAGTGTTTTAAAGTATCACTGGTTGAAAATACATACAGAGAAAGTGTCTGGAGAGAAAGTGAATGATGGTGTAGTTAAACCAAGCTATTCGCCTGTCTATACTACCTCTTTAAGTATCCCTTTGTTTAGGACATTTGTATTTTGGCACAAGTTCACATAATGTCACCAATCTTCTTCCTGACAAGGGTATCCCCATGATAGATTTGGCACCCTAGCAAATATCAGTCACAAATCCTAGCACTGAGATAAGACAGTAGGAACAGTTCCAGAAAGAAGGCAGTGGGTGTCTCTGAAGATTTGTAACACTCTGACGTTTTATTCTGCAAACAGTTCTCTATTTTACATAAACATCTCAAAAGATATTATTGTTTAGGTGGAATATTTTATGAGCTGTTTTATAACACTCTTGAAAAAAATGTTACATACCTGCAGGACATTTTTCTCTCATTGTATTAAAAAAACTAAGGCCAAATTTGACTCATTTGCACTGATGTATATTCAGAGTACCACATTTGGCATCAGTAAACTCAGATTTACATCAGGTAAGAGAGGAATGGGATTCATATGCTAGTGAGACAGCAAGCAAACAAAGAAGCCCCCTCCAGAAGACCAGCATTTCAAGACTCTACAGCCAGATGCCTGCAGCATTCAGGTGGAAGGTGGGAACATGCTGCTCTAAGGCTGCTCCCCTGTTATGTGCCAAGTATACTTGTATCACACTCTCATGGTCCTCTTTCCAAGTCCAGTGAATCTGCTCCTTGTCCACCCTTTTGCTCCTCTTTACTACTACAGGAAAGTGCATATGAATTGTAGTCAAGGTCTATTTTGCCATCATATGAGGTCCAGACCCATAAGCCAGATCTGAACGTGAAGATCTGTGCACATTGCTAGCAACAGCTCTGTGTGAAACAGGTGTTAAGGATATATGGGAGTGGGGAAACTGGGAGAGTAGATCAGAACAGGGTCAGTGGCAGTAAAGAAGCTTTGAATTTCAAAGACCCATGTCCTGGTTTGGGCCGGGATACAATTAATTATCTTCTGTCCAAATCAGAGAGGGTAAAATTGTACATCTGTGATTTCCTAGTTGGCTGCTAAATCATCTCTAAGATTCTTTGCCCAAAGCTAGGGCTTTTACAGAAAAGGTGAGACAGCTCCCCACTCTCAGCGTTAAAGATAGATTTTGAACATATCTTTACAAATCTCCAAACATCACAATTTGAGGACTTAATCCTAATTGTAAGTATAAAGACAGATTGAGACCTGATGTAGGAAAAAGATTATCCTATGCTATGCTGGCCTACAAGAAGTATTTTACACCATGCTGAAGGAGAGGGGCCCGAGTCCCAGTCTATGACTATTTCTACATTCTTGTAAAAGTGTTCAGTGAAGACGAGGCATTAGGGCAAATCTTCTGAATGTGTCTTGTAAGCCAGCTGTCTAAGTTCAGTTGTTAAGTTGAAGCCATAGTTAACTATAATGTGGGAGAATGAAGATGTGGTGAAAAAGACTAAGACTTAACATGCAGAGAAATAAACAAGATGTAACTTTGAATTAATTTTAAAACATAAACTAAGAAATATTCCTTAGGAAGACAACTGATTTAAAGCAGTATATTTTTCCTTTCTTCTCTTATGGACGTGTGCTTAGAAGGCAAATGTTATGAAAACCACATTCAAACATGACCAGTGATTTTTTTCCTATCATCTCCTTCAAACAATGTCATTTATATGAAATTTGAAATAAGATGGCCTTTTGTGCATGGCACCCAGACAAGTTTATTTTCTGCACCAGCTGAAGTGCAGAAGAATAAGAAAACCCTAAGTCGTAACAAACTCTGTTCTTCAGGCAACAGAGGTGGGGCTTTAGCACTTCACAGCATTCTCCACATCAGGAAAAATATGTCTTCTGTCTGTGCTGTGTCACACTGCGTTTGCTTTTGCAGTTGTACCCTGTGGACCAGGTTCTGCCAGTGGTTACACTCAGCGGTGCTTATAGAAGAGTACAACAGAGGGACATATTTGGTCCTCTGTTTGTAAGCAAGCACCCAGGGAATGACACGAGTTGCCTTATTAGGCAGCACAAAAGGAAATAGTGCTGCTTGGCAGCCTTCACGTGTTCCAGACACCGGCATCTGTAGTTCTTCAGCCCTCTCAGGCCTGTGCTTTTTCATTGTAAAACAGCAAGCCCTTGAAAATACAGTGCCGGC
Organism: Cariama cristata; assembly: GCF_000690535.1. Classification (NCBI taxonomy): domain Eukaryota; kingdom Metazoa; phylum Chordata; class Aves; order Cariamiformes; family Cariamidae; genus Cariama; species Cariama cristata. The sequence goes on along the minus strand of NW_009636569.1, from coordinate 7,510 downwards.
TTGGCAACTGACCACTGCCAGATAACAATTGACACTAGGGCTAATTTAGTAATGTGCAGGTTTGGGGAGTGACATTTACTGTATCTCCTGGCGCAATTGATACAAAGCATGCAGCCGTGGCAAGCCCTGCATGGTATTTGCAAAGTGTCAACTTGAAAGAGTCAGGCTGCTCTTATGTCTGCTCTCAGAGGCAATTGCTGCAGCCCATCAAATCAACCTTCATGTAATATAAACATGGAGATGTTCTCCCGCCATTCAGTGTTACTATTCTGTGCGGTTGCTAGTTATATCATATGTCAACACATTGTACAGATAATGAAAATGGGGAGTCTGAACTTGTATGGGAGATAAAGGTTTCCCTGGAGAAGCAAAATTACAGTGAACCTGTCAGGCAAAGATTAAGGATTTTGCGAAATAATCAGAGACACAAAAGTTAGCCCTTTTGATATGACTGTTAGCTGTGGTATGACTTACTGTGCAGAATAATTCTATCGCATTAGTTCATTAATATGTAATTTATAATGATCTCTGTAAGAGTGACTTTCAGCATAAAATACTGGTAGTTCTTTCAGGAATTCCAGGTGGGTGGGTTTAAAGCTATTGTGATAATGATTGCAGAACTAAAGATCTCACAAAAGAAATTTTCACCTGGATTTTTACAGTAGATAGATATTTTGGAAGGAAGGTTTAAATGAGTGTTATCAAATCCTCAGATAGGGATATTGTTTTCATCATTTCTCCCCTTTCATAGAAAAGGGTTGTTAAGCAATGGAAGGTTTCCAAACAGAACAATAGAAGAGGATGTGTGTGCAATTTTACTTTCACTCATTGACTTTTTGCCAGAACAAGCAAAATGCTTAGTTCTCAGCAATTCAGCAGTGCTCTTTAATAAGAGCTGCCATTGTAAGCTATCACTGCACTGAGAGCAGAATATCTTCTCCTGACATCCAAGCTCTTCCCCAGCCAGGCTCACTGTGAAGCTGCTCTGGGGCTATCTCAGTCAAATCCCCCAATAGCCATACGTGCTGCACAACTATTTTTGCTGCAGAGGCCCACAAACAGCTTGCAGACGAACAAATAGCATCACAGTTTCTCCTTGGTAACTTCTTCCATCACCAGGTTAACTCTCACCCTCAGGAAATGATTGATCTGAACAATAAAACCCATCAGGACTCTAACTGCTGTCTATCATGCAGAAGAAAAACCTCCTTGGAAAGACGTGTCAAAGCTATTACCATTTCTCCTGGTTATTTTCCGTATCAAGTACTTTTTCGTATTTTCTGCTATGTTATAACAATTTATTTTCAAGTATGTGAACTTATGAAGGAATCACTAATCAATAAACTCAGTGATAATGAATTTTTATTCATCTATATCGAAGACATTAATTAAAAATTGATGTCAACAATTTCAGTTAAAATTTCATTTCTGAAAAAAAAAAGTATTTGTAACTAGGTAAAGTTCTAGCTATGAAATTTTAATCAATCAAAAAATACTTATGAAGCATTTCTATATATGTTGGATTATTTCTAAACATATCTTGATGCTTGACTGAAGCACAAACTGAACTGTGAAGTGTGCCAGCCACAGCCGTGTTTCTGCTGTATCTATGCCCCTGTACTTAATGTGGGAACATTACGAACACAAAACGTTAAAATGTAATGATTTCATTTTTCACTCCTCTGCATAACCCCATAATAAGAAGTCACAAAATTCGCTGTGGGAAAATCATGATGTCTCCATGGTTTTATTACTCATTTCTCTTTTTCTTTCTTTTAATAACAACATCGTTGTTGTCTTAAAGCAACAGTTCCATGTCCAGGTCAGTGATTAAGCTCCTTGCTGAATTCAGTACCTGGTAGAGTGAAAACAAACTCTAGTTACCCGAGCTTAAGGATGTTCTTCTTAATCAGTCTGTGTGAACTAATTAGATGGATAATATAAGGGCTTTGAGGGAGCAGAAGCCTGCTGCAGTGTGGCACCCAAGAAACAACCTTCCCTCACAGCAGCCTGGCCTGCAAACAGTGAGCAGTCTTGTGGACACAAAAGGAAATATAAAATGACAGAGCCTACATCTGAAGACAGCTCTACAGAACTCTGCAGGGAACAATTCAAGACACTTCTTAATCTGTTTTATGTTCCCATTGCATTTGCAAATGCTATTTTATATTCCAGGAGTGAGATAATGCTTGAGTTTGGGAGGGAATTGTGGGAATATTAAATGTTTGGGAGAGAAAATATTTCTGTTTCAGTACTGTCTGCAAGTGACAGAAGTGTACAGCTCACTGTGACAGATACAATTTTGCTTCAAACTATTTGGTAGATTGTGATTAATAATTTATTAGCCATGAAAGATGAACCCTATATGCTCTGTCTTAGTAACACAATAAATGAATTGAAAAGGGCAAAGGAAGAAAAAAGAAAAGTCGCCAGGAAAAACCCAGTACCTGTGGGAGGTTTCACTGAAAACGAACATGACATAGCAATGGGAGTCCAGTGGATGATGAAGATCAGAGTTCTGCTTTGTAGAAATGCCATCACTGCCACATAGCCACATCGAACACAGTGCTACGTTTGCCAAGAATGCTGTGATAGGCTTTTCTGTAGGTCATGGAGGAGGAAAAGTCTGTCCAATTTTAAGGTCTGCAACAAAGCAATGATTGAAAAGTTTTATTTTAGCCCTCCTCATCCTTTAATTTAAGCTGAGAAAACAAGTTTTGTCTGCAAATTGCCAGGTTTGCTCTAGGTAAAATCTAAAGGTAAATGTTTCTGTGGTGTTTGAAAGCAATTCACCAAATTGTTCTTAAGTTAGAGATCACTAAAAGTTCCATGTTAAATGGTGGATAAAATAAAAAAGAGTTTTTCCATTAACACCAATGAGGCATTTGAACTTTCAAAAAAATGTTTTCTTGTTTAAAATATGATTGTTATTAGCCATTAACAATTTTTTTTGTAGGCCAAGCTTTTTGGAAAACTCACGTGCCTATTCTATTTGAAGACAATGCACTTTATGTAAATTGTTACAAGGTTTTTTTGAGGTCAAATTGGCTGTGACTAGGAAGACTTTTTCTTCTCCTTATTTTTAATTTCTTTCTTTCATTCTTTTTGTTTGTTTGTTTGTTTGTTCTGTGAAAGCAGAAATTAAGCACCAGAAATAAAATTCAAGTCAACTTTAAAGCCCACATTTTCTCTAAATGGCCAGATTTTTCCCACTGCTGCTTTGTGTCATTTCATTAGATGGCTAAAAAATAGCTAAAAATTAGAAATTAGATTGCAAACACTGTTCAGCTTTTATGATACTAATTCATTTTAGCAATGTAAAATGTATTGCATCCTTAAGTAGTAATTTTCTTGTTTGATCTAGAACTCAGAAGAAATTACTTTGTTGTTCTTACTTAGAGAAGATATGAATTTGCCAATTTGACAAGAAACTGTAAATTACTCACTTTTTCTGAGTCAGTTTTGGAAAATCCTGACTTTACTTGAAGACTTTCAGTGACTTAGAGAGATGTGGATACTCCAAAACAAATCCCTGTTTTCTCCTGTTGCAAGAATCTTTCTTTGCATTCACATCTACAGGATGAATTTAATCCTAATCTGTGGACTGGGAGCTCCTATTGCTACTCTGCTGACAGACATGACAACAATCACAGTGAAGCACTGTGATTGTTTTGTTCAACATGTTCATATTTAGAAGACAGTGACACGTGATGCTAGACTTTTCCCTATCTCCAGGGAGCAAATGTTAAGAATTGGTGCAACATTTTAAGCAATAACTTGGCATCTTTTAACACTTTACATCATTGCTGGGAAGCACATTCACACAGAATACAATGTGTGCAAGACGAACGCAATGTAAATTTCTCATGAGATAAATGTTGGCTGTAGCTGTCTGAATTAAATCATATAATTTCCCGTATTATATATAAAAAAGGCACCCAATTTTATAAGATTTTTCCTAAAGCTGTTAGCAGAAAGTTCCAAAGTGTTGTCCTGTGATTAAGAAGACAAAAACTTTTGTTTAAAAGAACCTTTCATCCAGACATTAAATCATTAAAATAAAATGGAAGGATGATATTCTGGATAAGAACTCAAGAAATTGGGTGAAATCCCATCTGTGCTACAGTTATTCTGCATCAACTTTGAGAACTGATTTAATCTGTATTTGCCTTAAATCCCTCTTTATGAATCGAAGCTGGTGATATTCAATTTGTCCTTGGGGAACACCCTAAGAAATGTGACTTACCTCCCTCATTTCCCATGATGCTAAAAACAGAGAAAGGAATTTTAAAAGTGAATATCTGACTGGATGAATACACGGCAAGTAGATCATTTTAATGCTATTGTACAAAGATGGTATTGTATGTTAATAGCATGCCAGCAAATACGGCATTTTCAACCAGTATATTCTCTAAGTATTAGATCACCATTTAAATCTAGTCATTAGATACGACATACTGGGAAAAGATCTTAATTCTTCTGACTCAGGTGTTCTTGAAAATGATTTCTATTTAGATCACTGTATCACAAATTCAGTGGGACAAAGGCCATCTCTCTACCTTATTGAGGCAGTAGGATCCTCATTGTGACTGGGACATGCTGTTAGAGTATGGATGGTGGTACAGGAGCATTGTAAAAGTTGTTATATCAAACTGGTTTCTGGAGAGTAAATTTAACTTCCTGAGTGGTACCACTGAGAAAAGGTTGCACAGCAAACATTTGTATTACACAGTAAACCTCATAGCACGGATGGTTATTGAATGGAACCGGGAGACCTTCACTACCTAATCAGTTTGTTCTTCTCACTCTTCTCTTTAAACTGAAATTGTTGCCTCCAAAGTAATAAAATAAAATCTTTTGAAATTGACAACAGAAAATAGGACTGGAGATGCTAGCGATCATTTTTGGTTTGACCATATCCCTGAATAAGATAATTCACCTATGCTTCAAGTCTATCATGAAAAGTGTTGCTGTTTTCAGAGATAAGCCTAAAGCTGGAAGCTCAGCTCAAGACCAGATCTCATTGCTGTGGCAAATATCGCTGTACACAGAGATTCATTATTACTTGTTTTCACAGTCTTTATCGTAGTTGAATTTGTGGAGCAACTTGCACTCTACAAAGAGGTTTGAATGGTTTTAATTAAATGTTGATAAAACAGAAAAGGAATCTTGGGATGTGAAAACAAATTAATTCTGGTCATTAGTCACCTGACAAGCATATTACAGTACAGATTTTTTATAGCTCCATGGATGCCTGTGAAACTAGAAAGATGGTATTCTAAATGGATTCCTTGTTAGCTGCTTTGAGTCACTGTGGGTATCACTTTAGTTACCTACAGTCATTACTGAAACAGTTATGTAAAGTGCTTTCAAGGCAATACATTTCCATGCCTGTGTCTGATTTTGAAAATGAATTCTGAAAGCTAAACTGTAAAAAATATGGGATTAGTTTAGTACAGTTCAGAAACTGCTATAAAATCTTGAAGTGGATGAAGTAGAATGTTTTGGTGATATGCAGCTGCCAGCTGCTTTCGTTGACATGGCAGAGGTATGTCACATATTCCCCCTCCTGCCCTGCTTTGTTATTTTCTGTTTGTTACATGTCAGATGAAGTTAACATTTGACCTCTGCTCTTTGCATCCAATGTGGTCCTTTTGTCAGCTGAGAAAAAAATAACTAGGGTAATAAAATATGCTATCCCCCCTCTTAGCTAAACAATGAGGAATTAGGATGCAGATCACTCTGATTTCACACATTGATCAAGTCTGTTCTTTGACAAGGAAACTGGGCTATGTAAATGGAAGACAGTGTGATGTACATGGGGCAACGTCCCCCATGTTCTCTAGAAATCTGCTACTGAGGTATATGTTACTCAGATTATGAGGGACAGATAATGCCTTCTATTTCTGTGCAAATTGTGTTGGTAGTTTCTGCAATGAGTTGTACCAGATCTGAGATTACTTTTACCAGTGTACTGTTGCTTGAAGTTTTGCTTTATTTTAGCTGTTATGCAGAAAACAGCTTCTTATGTGTCAGTTTATCAGCACAGAATATTACGGAGATTGAAGGATGTTTGGATATCCAGATTATATATACATTTGCAGAAAAGTAGCAAATTGGAGGAGAGCATAAAGTAAATGAACTAAACAAGACCAACAAGAGTAATTTCTTTATCATAATATAACACGCTTGTGATCATTAGATTTCTACCAAGAATGAATCTTGGTTGTTTTTTGTTGGTAATAGAGCTGACAAAGAAAAAAGTAGAAGGGAAAAGAATGAAACGTTTGTATTTTCCTGACTGACTGACACAGACTTAGGAACTCTTGAAGAGTGAGTCTGCCTAGTGAGCTGTTAGGAAATTGGTATAACAGATACCTGGATCACCTGACTTTCAGGACGTTGCAGCTCATGTGAGCAGCAGGCCTGTGAAACCCTGGGAAGCCCCAAACAACCTGTGTTAAAGGCAGCTTTTCTGGGTGCTCGCCCTGGTATTCCAGGCCAGGGGAGATTTGGGCTCCTCTGTTAATAGAGTAGGTCTGTACAGAAGATGCAGGTGATGCAGGTGTCTTGGTGATGCAGGGCAACCAGAATTTTAGTGAAGTTCACTATTTTCATAAAATGTTGAAAGTTTAAAGAAAGAAAAAATGTTTGATCAGAATTTTTTGGCCAGCTGAACCTTCCACCGTTCCTTGGGTGGAAGTTATCTTTTGGCTAAGTGGGAGTTTACTCTCTTAAGACAAGTGCATTCTAGTTCTCCTCCCAATACTACAATTGCCTGTTACATGGAAATACTACATGCCGACCAGGGTATTAGGATGGCCACTGCATCTGTAATTGATGGGATACCCACTTGCATTGAAACAAAAAAATCCAGTACAGAACAGAGAGTGATAAACTTGCCAGTGCAACACTGTGCTCCTGAAGTACATTCCACAGGAGGTATGCATGGCAAAACTTTTGAGGAAAGGGTAGAAGAGGGATAATATCAGCAGCTAGCAACAGGAAAGCTCTTTTTGTTTCAAAGCCCTGTGCCTCTGTAGTTAATAGCTGCCACCTACAAAATGGCATTGTGTCTGCCAGAGGAGCATTAAGCAGAGCTAAACAAAAGGAAGAATTATGTTCATTATCTTAAATTGGTTTATCTTTGAACTATCTTGGAACATAATATAACTTTTAAATAGTATGTTAGGGAAATAAAATACAAAACAATTCTTTTAATATGATTGACCAAGAAACTGCGGTGAGTTGACCCTGGCTGGAGGCCAGGTGCCCACCAAAGCTGCTCTGTCACTGCCCTCCTCAGCTGGAGAGGGGAGAGAAAATATAACAAAAGGCTCGTGGGTTGAGATAAGGGCAGGGAGAGATCACTCACCGATTACCGTCACAGGCAAAACAGACTTGGCTTGGGGAAATTAGTTGAATTTATTACCAATCAAATCAGAGTAGGATAATGAGAAATAAAACCAAATTTTGAAATTCCTTCCCCCTACTCCTCCCTTCTTCCCAG
>NW_009636568.1:13810-39272 GCF_000690535.1 Cariama cristata | reverse complement strand
GGTGCATAGTGTTGCTTTTCACTCCCTATTAGCCAGGTATGTATAGGTATAGTTTGTAAAGGTGAAAAGAACAGAGTTATAACATGTAGTTTGCATCTTCAGCAAGAAGAACTGAAATAAGGAAGATTTAAAGGGCAAAATCTATTGAAAAACATACCTACACATTATGCCTAACCTCACAGTCACTGGGACTCATCACTCAAAGAGGGCAACCTAGTGAAGTTTCCTGGTAGTGCTTGCATTTCCATCTCTAGGGTTTTTTTCATCCAGCCCCTCCCTGTTATGGTAGATGTCAACTTAGGCTCAAGATCATAGTTTCATACCTTTTGATTAAAAATTTTCCCCATTAATAAATAAGAAGCCCTGAGCTGCACAGTGTAGTCGGTACATTGAGTCCACTAGGTTTGTTTTCCAAGGTATGTTTGTGCACGATTGCTCTTCGATTCATCTGGATTTGGCAGAAAGTCATAACAGTAGCACAACTTTGTACTTTCACTTGTACAGTTCTCATTCTGTTCAAGTATGTACTGACAGCGCACACTGGTCTTTTTCTCTCACGCTTTGGATTTTAGCTCCCTAAAACATGCCGCACTAGGAAGTGAATGATGGCAGTCACCATAATAAAAACAAAACAAAACCCAAAAAACCACACCCCACAACTTCATCTTCCACCCCTTAACAAAATCACCGAGTATCAGACCATGTACTTAAGTTTCATAATTGAGCGAAAGGAAAGGATGTGGTCAGTGAAGTTCCCTATATTAAACACACCAAATTAGCATATACACTGTAATTGTAAAACGAAAACTACTGTAATTTCTGAATCAGCTATCCCACTTAATCACTCAAGAAGTCATCATCTAAGGATCACTGATACATATGAAGCTATGGAAAATACTGTGTGCTATCTGTCCAGTGTGCTACTCACTGTACCAAAAGAAAACAGAGTTTTACAGAGTAAATCAGGCGAACCAGAGGCTGGGGAATGCAGAAGGAACTACATTGTGCGGTGACTATTGAAAGCAGGTAAGTCACTGCTGCACTAAGAGGGAGTGATTTAAACCAGTGCTCTACTGGAACACTCCGCATTTTACACACCATTTTGTTCACAAAGGCCAAAGACAGACACAGATTTTCCTTGGCACTTCCCTTCCCCCCCAAATCAGTAGCAACAGTCACTGGGCTTTGCTCTTTCTGTCCTTTTACTCTCCAACTCCCTAAGGTCTCAGGCAACCATAGCTCTAGAGCTCCGACAGTCCCCTGCGTAGTTATTAAGAATCTACAGACAGCCACTTAGGTCCTTTCTCAAGCCTTACCCTATAGCCTCAGATTTAACTCTGACTCCTCAGTCTCTGAGCAGATTGTACATTCCTGGAGATTCTTCCTTAGATGTATTTCTTTTCTCTGCAGTACTCCAAACAGGAACTGCTTGATAACCTTTTCAATTCTTCATTTACTACTAGAAAAGAAGAAATGGTCTTCCTCACTAGACATATAGTTTACAGCATCACAGACACAACAAAATGATTCATAATCACCTAGGGCTACACTGGTCTTTCCTTTGTCCCAGACACTGAAAGATGTATTTTCTATATTGAAAAGATGGGAAAGATAACAAAAATGCATCCTTCAGCTCAGAATGCTTAAATCATCTTAGTTTCTTTTTTGTATTCTTTGTATCTCCATTGACTTGCAGGCTGCAATGATTATAAATCAAACAGCATCACATCCAGTTGCACTCCAGAGTCATAATTTAAAGGACAAATAACCATATATGTTTAAGGGTATCTCAGTGATGCTATAAAAACGTAAAATTTCCATGTTCTCATCAGAGATGCCCTAGCAGAGAGTTAGGCAAGTTTCTCTCACCATGAGCTATTAAGAAACCACTGGAATGTGAAGTAACTTTTCTTGGAAAAGGAATTTAATAATACAATCTTTATAATGCCAGGGAGTTGTCAAATCACTCATAGATTGCATGCATTCTATTCCTTCTTCCAAGCTAAATATGCATTAGAAAAACAGTCACAAGATGGAGTTATTAATAAGAAACCATTCTGTTTCAAAGAAAATTTATGTTTGTAGCCTGCTAGATACACCAGATTGGGTAATTTATCTCCTCAGCAAAAAATGTTTGTGTCACTCATTTCTTCTTTTAAATATACAATCTTAGAGCTGTTATTAAGCACTCTGCAAATCTCAAACAGCAGAGACTCCAAAAAGCATTTAATCCAGAAAGAACTCCCATTTTGTAACCGAACAGTAGCTTCAATCTCAAAAGAAATCCGATGTAGTATGATAAACTTCCACTTATATTATCTATGCAATTTCTTTGACAAAAACATCCAAGAAAAAGTATTAACTACAAAAACAGTTCTAGAAGGTACAACCTATGTTGTTTGACCTTGAGGTTTCAATAATCGCCTTACCAACAAGGCATGCATCTGTCACTGAACTAGTTTGTATTACATTTCAGAGTGAAATCATTAGATTCACAAGATACCAACTTTGGTCTTGATTTTGACCCAGCTTACTCAGTTAACTACAGCAGAGTGACCTTAAGGTACACTAACAAACATAATGGTACAGGAAATTAAACCACAATACTGACTATAAGTTTGCTTTCCATTCTTGTGCAAATCATTTAATCAGTGATTCGAGCAGGATACTACCACTGCAGTTTCCTCCTTTTAGCTCAGTTTGTCTCCAAAGCCTAAATTAATGGATTTTCCTTCAAACAGCAGGTGTTCCAGCTCCAGGGTGCTTTGAGACTACACAACTGTGGTCATGCAAGCCAGTGATAAGAATCTTATGTGAACCTTGAATTTTCAGTAGTATGGAATTGGATGTCAAGTTCTTCTTAATTTTCATGCATTTGCTTTAGACAGACTGGAAAATCTTAAGGCTTTACAAGTTAAAACCAACCATTAAATTCCAGGTGGAAAGACACCAACAAGTAGTGTACTGGTAACACTGCCACCAGAAGGCTCTCTACAAAGCTGAGTCTCTTTTTTCTATGTAGTCCAGAACACCTCTTGAAAAATAATGAAGTGATTAAGTTTTAGGAACGTAAGGACTGCAGAAGATGAGAAAACGAGATCCTTTGAAAATGAGAGAAATGGAACTACTCTATCTTAACAATTTCTTGTGTCATGTTATGTAACAGTATCAGAAACTGCTAGTTGCAAAAGCTGTAACAAATGTAGCAAAATCTTTGACAAAAATAAAACAATAAGGGAATTAAAACAACAATATGAATCCTGCAACCCTATCCTTACAAAATTATACAGAGCTGTTATCTTTGTCCTGTAAAACACTACCTCCACCCCTAATGCTGATTCCCATGTGCTTAACTGGGTTCCAAAATGGAAATATTTTGACACCTGTTACAACTTAAAGCAGACATTTTATGGCCACTGACTTCATCTGAACTGAAGCACAATTCCACAGACCCAAGTTCATGTGCTTCTCCAAGACTGACACCCACTATCTAGCAACCTGCATTAGCCTCTGTGATGCAGGATCAGAACTCTTACCAGCAAGAAGAAAACAAGCACATACATCACTGAAACCACCTGTACAACAACCGACTGCTGCAGCAAAGATCTTCTTTAGGCAGCCAAAAAGAGAAAGATGATGAATAATTAGAGCAATCCTTGCCACCAATTGCTTCCATGAAAAAAAAAAACCTCAAGTGGGAAAGGAGAGATACATATTCACAGTGCCTAACTTCAAGCCACAATTTATATACTGAACGCAGGGGACTAGATACTTATCAAAGAACACTGTTCAAGTGCTCTAGAAAAGCACTAATCCTGCAAGGCTCCCAGAACATCAAATCTTCTAACCTGTGCATCTAATTTAGATTCTTACTCTGTAGAAACAAACATCCTTACTTCAAACCCTTGCCATCACACACACACATATATACATGTACGTGTGTGCTGGCCCACGCAGCTGTCTCCACTATCTTCCACCCCTAGCAGCAATGATGGTAAATCAGCAGTCAAAAAAAAACCAAAAACCAAATCAAACAGAAGAACTGGACAGCCAAGTAGCTGTCTACCCACATGGTCACACAGAAATCGAGTGATTTATTTGATTAACAATAAAAATGCAGATCAAAAAGTCACTTTGTTCTGAGATCTCCAAAAACTTGAAAGAAGGCGCATAGTAAACATAACTTTACAATAACTGTTATTAAAGATCTAATTAACTAGTTACTGTTAGTAAATAGCTTTGAGGATTGAAGTGGTTACTTAGGCTACATTATATATTATTATTACATCATATTATATGTAATGCTTGTATTAACAATGCATTTAAATTAAGTCTGTAACTAAATATATTTATTATAAGGTAGCTAGCATGAAGCCATCCAGAGAGAAAACTGAGCAAAGGATTTTGAACATCCTGGTTTTGCTTTTCAATTAGAGTAAGTTCTCTTGTCCCCACTTAAATAACCAACTGGAATCTGCGTTTCAAACTCCTTTCCCTTACATCCTACAGATATTTCATGACTTACATATGTTTAGTCCCTAAGCTTTACATAATGTTAAATAGGTCAAACTCTGTATCAATTGATCTATTACGCAGTACAGAAACTTTGGCCAACCAATTTTGTCTGACTAGTTCTGTAAGTCCATTTCTCTTCCTTTCACATACTAGCTTCACTAAAGGACTAAGAATAAATCACTTTCCCTAAAGTGAGTTTTAGAGTTATTTCAGGGACACTAAGCAATTGCAAAGGATGTTCCAAAGCATGTACTATTCTTTTTCCAACTTGGAAGAATAGTTAGGTCTGAAATATGTGATTGGAATGGTTCAGAAATGCTGTTTTCTAGCTACTACTTTTTGATTACTAGTATATTAACATACATATCTTATATAGTACAGACATATGTGAATATATAACGATGATCCACGTGATACATTTTAGGCTGAATAGCGCATTTTGGGTATAATTCTAGAGAGGGAGAAGCCCAATCTGAGTTTGTATTTAGAGCTATGATTAAGCTAGTATAGAACCAGGGTTTAGGTTAAAGCTTATATCTATTAAGAACCTTTTAAAGACTTCTGTATCATGAAGTTTCCCATTACCACCCAAGGTGAGTTAAAATTACCCAGAAATGCATAGCCTATTGAGACTTACTGCTTAAATATACAAAAGGTTCAATCAGATAAATTACTGAATCTCATGGTTTTACTTTTCTTGCACAGACTATATTAGACTATTGTCTTTTACAATATTTAATTAAACAATTCGATCAATTATCCTGAGCAAATACAACTATAGCTGCTTCATGCAGTGTTTTCAGACTTTGCATTCATTAAAAACTCTGCTAGACTGTGTAGCATATTAAATTCATTTTGCAAACATAGCAATTGTCTTACCTAAGAAAACTGTTCCTTATAATTAAAACATTTGCTCTTATTTGGCATGTTTCCCTCTGTAACTTGAATTAAGAAGCTAGAAAAGGCTCCCCTGCAGTACTGATAGGTCTGGTATCCGGGGGTGGAAGCACACACTCAGGGCTGGGTTGTGGTTTATTTCCCCCCAGAATGAGAAAGATCTAATTAGCCATCAACAAAACAGCATCTTTAATCTCATCCACGCAACAATTAATAGGCTTGTAAAACCCATTTGCCACAAGATATTACTAGAACCAAGGCCTCAGCACTATATACAGTTAGACTGAGTACCTACACAGAAAATGAGAACTCTATATTTACAGTGGCAGAATTTTTAAAAAGTACGCTTTTTGGAAGGGATTCAAGCTCCCACATCAGCGTGGACACTGTTACAGGGCTGCCTATGCCAAGATACATCTAGGATGTTTACGATTAATCTTGAGATTGTACTCAACCACACTGAACTGCCTTTGCACATACATTTGGTAGAGACTTTCGAATGCATCAGTGTAGTATTTCACTTTCTCTGAGCCCAATATTAAGTGTACATCAGGTATCCCTACACAAAAGTAGATATTTCCTAAGCATCCATATGCAAACTTGCTGTGTCCATCCTTGGACTCCCTGCTGCAGCATCCCTAAAATTCACCCTCCAAAGAGAACAGAGTTTGGAAGAGAGTGGAAGCAGGTCTACATTCAGCTGAAAATTCAACAGGGCTTCCATGTGCAGGTTGAACTGCTGTCAGGATCTGAGTTTTGAGACTCACAGTTCAGACACCTGGCAATACAAGCTTAAGAATAACCTTCCATTTCCGAAAGACTAAGTTTCACTACTGGAGATGGTATACTGAAATAAATACCCAGCAGAGTAAATACACTCATGGTACAATCTGATATAGCAACCATCATAGTAATCAGCAAACAGTGCACTCTGCTAACAGCAATAGGTTAACTTCTCTATATTCAAATTAATCTCAAGGACAACTAGATTCCACAGAGCAATCACACTGCAAAAACACACTTGAGCTGGATGGTATGGTGGTATTAATAGTTTAGTCCACACCGCATTACCAGCTCAAATTAGCAGAAGCATCCAGGATTCAATACATATCTTGGCAGCTACAACATTTTTAAACTTTATACATTCAATAGAAGAGGCATACAGACACAGACAAAATACAACAAAAGTGTGTCCCACATCCATCAGTAAAAACCAGATTTATTATTTTAGGTATGCACTGTTGGAAAACAAACTAAATTCCACAAACATACATAAAAGGTTGATGTACTGTGTCTGAAAGTCCTACCAGCATGAAGACAAGTTGGGATGGGCGACAATGTGTCAGACATTGGACTCGTAGACCTTACTAAGGAAAGCAGAGAGAGAAAGAAGAGATTTCACTGTGTTCTTCCTATGTCACTTAAAACTTATTCTCTGAAACATTAAGCAGTGAGAATCTCTGGAATCACTGCAGTCACTTGCATGGACAGTCTTCAAAGAGATGACCTTCACACTGTTCTAGACAATTTTAAGATGATTTTGCTAGACTATTTTTTCCATTCATCTCCACACTGACTTAATAAAAAACAATAAAAAGCCAAAAGTAAACAGGGGTTTTTTATTTGTTGGAATGCCACAAGATCTCAGGCTCCACCTTGAGATCAAGTAAGACCGCTAAAGCAAAAAAGCTTTTCTTTCCTGTGGTATGTTTAAGTAGAATGGTCCATGTTATATCAGCCTTTCTTACCCATAAAATCCAATTTAATTCAAGAGAAGCAAATTGTCACATGTAGAGATACAGCTTTATAACAAGTACTCGCTGCAGGAAGAACACAGCGACCTTTGTAGACCAGGCTGGCACTAGAAAGACTAATCAGGAGAGAAAATGCTAGACAGTTTTTAAAGAAACAATCCATGTCAAACTAACTTACTCTGAGATATCACCTTGTTTTGGTGTGGAGCAGGTCTGCTTTAATTCCAATATATTTTTATGGTATTTTTCTTTTGTTTTAACATAAATCTGTGCCTGGATATGATTCTTTTTCAAAGAAAAACCTTTGAACAGCTTTTTAAAACATTAGAAGCATGTACCACTTTTCTAAGCAGTTTTAAATGGACCTGCACTTTACACAGGACTACCAGCTCCACATTTATATAGCAGCACCACTGGCAACTAATTAAAATAAAGTGCAATTTTATGCTGAAAATGTTTACTGGAGTACCTTCACGAGAAAATTATTCTTCATAGATGGAAAACTATTGTTACTAGTAAATCTGTTTATCAATAAACAATAATTTAAGATACTCTTTTAAGAAATGGATCTTGTATGCATAAACAGTATTTCTACTTTTAAAGATAAACACAAAATTTTAAAGCAGAAATGCAGTTTAGGATTTCTACTATTTTTCCTTCCTTTTATAATCCATAGCTGAAAGCTAAAATAAAAGTGCAAACCACTGATTCCATGGTTGTATATATTGAAACTGCATCCTGAGTATCCTAAAGTGTTTGGTGGTTTATTTTTGATACTTAACACATCATCAAGAGAACTTCCTATTCTTATCACAATAGCTTTGTAGCTATTTAGGGAATTCAGTCACTTGAGCAAGTCTTTGCACATAAATAAAGACTTGGAGAATGAAAGAGAAAGCATTTTCAAGGTTTTTTAAAAGAGATAAGAGATTAAATAGAATTTATTTCTCCATGTTATGGGTTCTGTGTACTGAAAAGTAGTCTTACGTTTTTCTTTATAGGCCAATAGTTGTGTTTGTCAAATTAGAAGGCAACAGTAAGATCTAAAATCCTTTATTTTTTGAAAACAGTCTGAAATGGTACACTTGTGAAAGCCACAGAGGTGGTAACAATAAAAGCAATCACTCAGAGGTTTCCTATGTATTCCCATGTATGGCATTCATCTGGTAAGATATGAGGAGATAGAGAAAAAAAGATTCATCATCTCTTTGAGAGCTGGGATGCAGTGGAACTGCAGATCCCAATAGGCTCCTTATCCCTCAAAGAAAAAAAGGACTATGGAAGAGGAGTTCATTGCAAGGTTAACCCAATAAATGCAACCCTTCAGTTCTGTGTAGCATTTTTAAATGTTCCAGTGTTAAACGATCACTCACAGTGCTCTAGAATCCTGCTCCACTTACTAGCCTTTACAAGAACAAATATTTTAGAGAACCAATCTGAAACCTTGTGGCATCTAAATAATTTTTCATTTCTGAAAATATAGGCCACTGACACATTTCACACAAACAGTTACAAGTTAAAATCAGAGAAACTTGTCTCCTTTTTCAGGTATACTTATTAACTCCCAGTTTCTGTTCTGTTGTGCACTGTCGTCTTCTCACACATGTTATCATCCACATATAAATCTCCCACTTATTTGCTAGAAATCCAGACACAAGGTGATTAGGGTTGTTACTGGGTTCTTTTCCTTCCTTTCCTGCTGGAAAGCGAAGGGGAAAACAAGACTGGAATCAGTTTTTTTCATTTGTTAAGCAACTTTATCCAACTGACGATGCAGTTAGTGAGATTCATGGGAAAACAAAAGCTTACAGCAGCTTTACATGAAGTTTCATGTCAATACTTTTCCAGAGTTCAAAGACAGCCCATATTGCAGATTCATTTTACTTTGAGTAAAACAACTAAATAACTGATTAAACTATCCAATTATCAATGTAGCAGTTTAATTTCTATTTTGCAAAAAAACTAAAAAGAATATTTGAAATTATCACAAGTAGTGTTTTATGTCACATTACATGAGTCTCTCTGGGGAGTGCAGTATGTTTCATGAACAACGTCTTCTCATTATCAACAAAAAATAAAATGTAAAAATTATTTTCTCATCATTAGGTACTTTAGAGTCCCAAATACTGATCAACACCCTATGATAATAAGTGCAAACACAGATCAGCATCACTGAATTTTCACCTTTATCTTATTTCATACATTCTATGCACATAAAACAGTGCCATTACTCCTAAACCTATCAAGAGGCCAAGCACATAGCCAGCAACATTTTCCACTTTAATTCTTTTTCCATTTAACTTCAGTACTTATCCTTGCATTTTTTTCCTAAATCAAGGTTTAATTTCATTACAGACTTTAGAGTGGAGAACTGCTGGGTTAGCTTTCTCACTGCAATGCTCTGGTTGTAAATAACCTGCGTAAAAGTTGGAAAATTCACAAGATCAAAACCTACCAATGTAAAGCAACAGTTCTTGTCCTCTTTCCCCTTTCTGGTTTATCATCAGCTGTCATTGTTCACAGAGCACACCTATGCTGTTATTGCAGCACAGCACGTGTTGAAGCTATGTACTCCTTTCACTGGGTTCACTGCGAGTTAAACAATTTTTGTTACAACAAAGATCTTTTGCTCAAGATAGAGAAGTGACTTGAGTCTCCAGCAGATACTAAAATCACTTGAAGTCAGTGGAAAGAAACTATTGATAATACTAGGCTTTGGATCACACCTTACAAGAAGTTTCCTTTATATGTCACAGTATGCTAATTTTTCTTCCCTGATGTTTTTCACATTCGTCTTTCTATGATGCTTTATTACTATCCAGTCTCTATAGCAATAAGAAAACCATTCAAATATAAGCAGGTATCTCCTTGCTAAAATAGTAAATTACCAGATTTTACCCTTGCTCAAGACTAGTATTTCATTGTACACTGGAACAATATTCATACACAACAGCCATGTTGCATGTTGCTCTCTTTAAATCTCAGTTCATTGCATGAAGGTGTACTCTTAAAGGTGGTATTACTTCTAAGTCAACTTGCAGTGTTATCAGATTGCATATGCATATCAAAGAATTCATTCAATTAGGACATTAATGACTTTTTTTAACCGTTACTAGTACATTGGGGTGATGTATTAGTGTTTGCATGTATAAATAAATTCAATTAATGAGTTAATTGCACAGAGACATGAAAATTAGTTTAAACAAGTCAATTAAATCATAAACAGTTCAGAAATAAGAAAATGTGCTTGTAATGCAATTAGCGTTCTAATATGCTAGTAACTTTAATAAACAGGATCTTAATTATATGGCAGGTCAAAAAGAAAAAATATTTTAATTGATATAAAAAGATTTTTGCTGCTACACTACAGAGTCTAGCTGAGTTTAGAGAAAATGATCCATGTTAATGAGATCAAAATGCTGTTATCTAGAATAATAAATAAGGATCTTTTTTATTTTTAACAGAAATGCAACTCCAAAGTGGTCCAGATGACTGAATGAAGCATTACTGACTGCGAGAAACTAATCGCACCACAATCTACACATGATTGAATTATACATTCATATAATGCTCTCCCAAAAGCTTTTCAGAATACTAAAACAACTGCTAGAATAAAATATTTGGTAATATTTTAATATTAATCATCATAAATTAATCTTACATTAATATACTGAACAGTACTGCTGCTCCAAATGAAATGAGTTGTAGTGAAGTGATGCCTCATGAAAAAGGCCATCTCTCTTGTTATTGGGTAATTGTGTGTTAATTTATGGGGCACCGAGATCTATGAGCAGTACACTCAAGGTCACTGAATTCCATTCACCAGACTTCCCCCCATCTGTCAAGTTGTACTCCTTCCTGAGAACGCTGGGGTGGAAGTGCTCTTGTCAGGTAGCTGCTCAGTGAACTGCGGGATCATTGTCAGTGATGACCAGATTCACTGCAGAAAAGTGCTAATATCTTAAATACAGAGGACGGTATTTTTATTCAAATGTAAAGGACAACTAGCATGTATTACTCTATCAATTTATAACCTGTACTTAGGAAAGGGCAACAAGGAAAATCCCTGGAGCTGAAGAAAAAAACCCTATCTATAGCAGTAACTTCACTTGCTAGCTTTAAATCTAAATACTAAACCTAGCTACTATATAGTGTTATACTGCCAGGACTTAGAATAGTTAAAGTGTAGGAACTAGCTCCTTAAAAACATGAGTTTCACTAAGCTGAAGTCCGCAGTATAGCCTCTGGCATGCTGCACATTCCCAGCTGTGTGCTGGACACAGAGAAGCAGGGATGACGTGCCACCCCGTCCCACCCCGCTGCACTGGCAGAAGAGCAACTATGCCCCAAAATCCTGGTCTCCCCAACAACCTTGAAGTGAGAGAGCACAGTCGTAACCATCTGCATCATCAGTCGGTTAAAATTTTAAGAGCAACTGTTGTGAACATTTAATTCCTGTATTGAGCAAGCAATAGTTCCCTCCGTAATTAGGGGATGTAATTCCAACCTAGGTAGCATGAGACAAAGCTGTTACTTGCCTGCTTTTTGGTTTCAAGAAAAATCTCTAATATTTCTTCCTTTATTGAATCCACAGTCCAGTAAATTAATGATTAGCTTTACAGGAAGAAGTGGCTAAGAGGATTTTCCTAAGAAGTGTTTGCCTAAAGCTCCTACAGTAAAGTCTGAATCGAAAGAAGGGTACAGAGGGAGGAAAGTGCTTTCCTAGCCAACATATTTATACAGACCTGTTATCATCCTATCTTGTGAGAGATGATATTAAACAACTTGATCATAATAATTATCCCCAAAAGCCAAAGAAATGCAATTACCACCTTTAAAAAACAACAAAAAAAACCCCCAGAGCTCTAGTCCAGAGACACAAAATGCTGGTTTTAAACCACTCTTGTTTTTTAACAAACAAGGTAATCTACTGGGATCTTTTAAATGTCTTGTAACTTGGTCCTAGGGACTTCCCTCTGGTCACACAGGAATTAATCATTCTGAACTCTTAGCTATATCCTTCTTATTTTTTACAAGTCAGTAAAGAAAAATACATTAAAAGTGGAAATCAATTAATGGTATTTTTTACAATATGCCACATTTCCCATAATTGGATTTGCACATGTTTTTATGATTTTTTTTTAACTCCCCAAGAATGAAGAGCATATTTACCTGTTTGCTCAGAGCTGCCTAGAGACATGGAGAGCAGCAGAAGGCAAAGAGCCTGTCACTCCCCTGGGGACTCACCACTAGAACAAATGGCAGAGGGACCCCAGAGGCATTCAGGCTGGAACATGTACCCATTCGCTTTTTCCTTAAAGAAATGGCAGTAAGGTAGGGATATCAACCTGGGCTGAGTGGGATAGCAGGGTAGGGTAAGGGTGAGGGCAGGTAAGAGAACATGGAGGGGTTCAGTGCTTTTATATCTGTGTGATAACGGAGCGTGACACAGCAGCACTGCTGACCTTTCAGGTTCTGGTACCATTAACAAGAGATGGACCGTTGGTACTTAAATTTGTCATCCTAGAGTCCAGCAGGGATGAACATTCAGTACTCCAGTGACTCTGCAGTGCATGTCTCCAGAAAAAAACAGCCGCCTTACATTTCTTTACAGCACTCCTATTACACCCCTGCCATAAATCAGAGCATATATGTGCTATTTCTGTCCTTGCCTGACTTTGAAATCACCTACATATCTTTCAATAGCGTATAGCTATAAATGGTTATTCAGCAGTCTCTGTTATTTTCAATACTGCCATGCAAAAAGATCTTATAGGGGTGGGGGGGGAGGGTGAAAACATGACTTACAGTATATACTTTTTCAGCTAGGAGTAGTTTTTCCTATGCTCAACTCTAGCAGAACACTTAAGAGCTCCCAGAATTTCACAAAAAAGGAAAAAGATATAATGAACACACAAAAGCGGGTAAAAACTTCAAGTAGCATTTTTTAAAACAAATTCCTGAAGCCTAATGCCCAAATATGTTAGGGAAGCTGATTCTGTGGCTTTACTTACATTAGCTACTGCCAGGTTGTCAGCCAAGGGCCTGCTGCACAGAGCTACCCATCCCCTGAACACAGCCATCAGACCCCCACATCTAACTGCCCTTCCAGTACTTCCCTCTTCCAAATACATGAAAGCAAAGCTTGAAATAAAATTTACTCTTTGGTCTCAGCAAGAATTAATGCTTATCAAATGCCCTGGTCAAACACAGTAAAATCACACTGGGTTAGGAAATTGCTTTTGTAATTGATTTACCAGTTTTCATAGAAGAAAAGGCATTTCAGTAGCATTTTCATTAAACTGCTTGTCTACAGCAACAATCAACACTCTCCCTCCCAAATGTCTGTTTTTAAAAAGCCAGTTATCTTTGTTTGAAATAAGTAATGGAATGAGAAAACATTATAGATGGTGGCATATTGTGTTGTAAAAAGAAGGTCTGGACATTGAGATTTTGAGAATTAGCCATTACTCAGAACTGCCAAGCATCACACGGAAGCAGCAGCGCGGTTTTTTGTAGCTGAAGTTGCAGCATGCCAGTCAAGCATGGGGTGTGCAGGAGACTTGGGCTCTCAATGTCTTTGTGCTTTTCCTGTCTGGCTGCTAACAAAGCCTCATAGAGCAGAGACCTGGCTTATATTTCATCATTGCTGCTTTCTGGGTCCCTTAAATCAGTATGTTATTTTTTTTTGAAACAATTTTCAATTAAGATGTTATGCCAGTGGGACCAGGTCCACAGAAAACCTCGGGATGTACCACATTACCACTGCCTGCAAAGCAGGAAAATATCCTTCATCTACTACATACGAGGATTAATTCATTAACAGAGAGGACGTTCCACACTACTCTTAGAGGAGAAATGATTAAAAAAGCTGAAGTCTTACATAACACAGCACGGTCTGTTTTCCTTTTCTAATCATCTACTTGTTTCCCCAAGAAGGAAAATACCCTGTGAAGAAGCCATGTCTCAAAAACAGAGAAATTTTACTAACAGTGAGGTACACTTATTTTCACATATTTTTCTGAGAAAAACTACAAAGCCTAAATTAATCTTCCGAGATGTGTTCCCACAGCATTACAGTCAAACCCCAGAGATCTTAGCCCCACCATGAAAAGGTTTTTCCATCCAGCTGTTAGTTTGCAGTTCCTCGGTACCAGCCCCATCCTCTGCAAATCCTTTCGGTACTGTACCACATATGCATCTGTCCACCACCGCCCAATTTTCCAGCTCACAGAACTGAATGGTTTGCAAAGATAGCCATGTATATACAGCTGTATCTGAGACAGCCCAGAGAGTTAATTGAAGGTAAAGTTGCAAAATTCATCTTAGTCCACAGACAGCTCAGGGCTTCTGCCGTTTGAATTCAGGCAGTTTAAGAGTGTTCAGCCCAGAGCATGGTCCCCGTGTCTATGGATGGCTCTATCCTGTCACATACCATCCTTTTTGCACTCAGCATCTAAAAAATTGGAATATCCACTAATTTTTAAAATATCTAATATACAAATCTTGTAAATAATCTCAGATCCTTGATTCTGTCTAATTCATACAAGATATCAGAACAATACCAGGCAGAGTAACTATCTCAAGATTCTTCATTAATAATCAAACTTAAGTTTCTGGTGCCAAATTTCACATAAAATGCTAGGTTGACATTTAAAACACCCTCTTGCACAAAGGGCACTGTTCCTATTACAAAAAATTAATTAACCAGATCTCACATGCTTTTATGTATTGTAATTCATGGATTACTGAGATTCATAATTGAATAATATGTAGATGTCACCTAGAGGTACTAAACCAATTCTCTTACTTGTAATTGCCTGACTAAGAAAGAATGACACTAACTTTAGCATTTTCTCTCTGATTAAGGCCGCTATAGATTTGCGGTTGCCTCTATGTAATATAAATCAATAAAGAATAATTTTCCAGGCAGTAAATCAATTGTCAGTTCACAGACCCTAATACCCCTGTGCAGGATTCATTGAAAAAATGAATGGCAGTCTTGTTAGTGGATGTACAACATGCTTTACAGACATAATGGCGTAAGGCCCAGTCCATTACACACACTGCTGTACCTGCCAAGCTCATTAACGCTTTCCTTGCCTTTCAGAACTGTGTTGAAATGGAAGAAAGGTGAACAGGCCTCTTAACAGGAAGAAAGGAAATAAAAAATTGTATTTGCTTTATATTCTTCCACGTTAGTATCTTGGTGCCTGGATATTCCCAGTTGTCCTGTAAGACTTAGCTGAAGCATGCTACTAGCCAGTCAATGTTGTGAAATTATTAGCCGATAGACAAAGCTGAGGTTGAGATTTTAGTAGTTAAGCTGTCTGGAAAAGCACCAACAAGAGAAAAAAAAAATATCATTGGAAAATGCTAACGTCATTAGATCCAAGCATTTTGTATGCATATTTTTGCCGATATTTTTTTTTATTTTTAAATCAGATCAGACTCCTTTTTCTATATTTCTCTTCTTGGCTTTTGTGTAATACTGCACTGCTACAGAATACAATTCCAGATCCAATGGACCTCTTCCTGGATCTATCATGGTACTGTTCATGTTTCCACACAAAAGTTAAATTTTTTTGGTCACTAAAACCAAGTTTTATTATCTCAGAGCCAAAAGCAATGTGCCAAATGGTAAAGGGCTACTGATAAAATCATATCTAGACAGCCTGGAAGTCCCAGTCTATCAACATAAAAAGCATGCACAGCTGAAGAGCATCCAAGCAGACTGTTCCCGAGGACTAGACTGAGTAAGAGTTTAGCTCCTTAAGGGAGTTAAAAGAAAGTATCTTAAAAACACTCAGTGAAAACATATAGTTGTCATTATCTAACAAGGAACAACAGGTACATTCTTTGCCAGGGTAGGAGGAAGACAGCAAACTTTTCCTCCTTCACAGACAATTGCCAACAGCAAGTTTGGCCCCACCTGAAGTGGGAGCTTTTAAAAAAAAAAAAAAGAGGGGAAAAAAAAGTTTAAAAAACCCCACACCACAGAACAGTGTCAAGAAAGAATTTTAAGAGATGGTTCAAAAATCTGTTCTATGACAGTCAATCTGCATCACTGTAGTTCACTTCTGAATCACTTAGCACTGCCAATGTCACCTTTACAAATGAAACATATTTGAACTTCTCTCTATACAAAGAACAATGGTTGCTCTCTTTCTTACAAAGCAGTGGAAAGAAAAAGTAAAATAGAAGCTGTACACATAGAATTTTATGCAGAGAAGGCAAAAATTATGCCTTATGCCAGACCATTATGAAGAAAGAACTTGTCATAAATTCAAACTAGACTCATTCTCTTACACATAAAATAAAGGTTGAGTGCAACCTTCAAGCAAAGGAGACAGAAAATGTGCAGGCATTGAAATATCCACACTCTCCCACAGTGCTGAGAAAATAGGACCTTAATTATCCAACATTGTTGTCACCTAAAATAAGAACTAATGCTCCCCCACTGGTTTCTGAAAATCCGTTCCACCCTCAATTCAGTATCAAACCCACATTGCATAGTCTAACTTCTCATCATACTTCCAAGGTTTGTATTTTTTGGTACTGTGAATTTCATGTCTTTACTGGGAAATAAATAGAATCGGACAAGAAGTGTTCATTAAAACCCATTTCTCAAACAAAATGGCCTTCAAAATGAATACCCTCCTCCCCCCACCCCCTGCCATTTCTGCTAACATTTCTCAATACAAGAGTCAGATACTATTTAAAAACAGTCTGTGGACTCTTTTTGCCAAGGTAAGATCTTATCTGAGAGAACAGATCATTATGGGGTTCTAAGAAAGAAGAAAAAATAAGTTATATTCAAACTATTAATTCATATATATTTGTCCTTTGCCATTTACTTGAAGTAAATTGATTTTCTTGCAGGCAAATACTCTTCATTCTTCTTGTTACACACACCATTTTTCAATCAGCTAACCCTAGAATAATACAGTTTAGGTAGGAAGGGAAGTTTGGAGGTCTCTAGGCCATTCCCCTGCTCAAAACAGGTCCAATTAGTTCACCTTGCTTAGGGTCTTGCCAAGCTGAGTTTTGAGTATCTGCAAGAATGCTATTCAAAAACCTCATTGGGCCCTGTGCTGGTTTTGGCTGGGATAGAGTTCATTTTCTTCATAGTACCTAGTG
Source organism: Cariama cristata (assembly GCF_000690535.1). Taxonomy (NCBI): domain Eukaryota; kingdom Metazoa; phylum Chordata; class Aves; order Cariamiformes; family Cariamidae; genus Cariama; species Cariama cristata. The sequence goes on along the minus strand of NW_009636568.1, from coordinate 21,966 downwards.
CTAGGCTGTGTTTTGGATTTGTGCTGAAGACAGTATTGATAACACAGGGATCTTTTAGTTACTGCTGAGCAGGGCTTACACAGAGTCAAGGCCTTTTCTGCTCCTCACCCCACCAGCAAGGAGGCTGGGGGTGCACAAGGAGTTGGGAAGGGACAGGGCTGACCTCAACTGACCAAAGGGACATCCCGTACCACATGGTGTCACGCTCAGCATATACAGCCGGGGGAAGAAGGAGGAAGAGGGTGACACATTTGGAGTGATGGCGTTTGTCTTCCCAAGTAACCATTACATGTGATGCAGCTCTGCTTTCCTGGAGATGGCTGAACACCTACCTACCCATGGGAAGTGGGGAATGAATTCCTTGTTTTGCTTTGCTTGTGTGTGTGGCTTTTGCTTTACCTGTTAAACTGTCTTTATCTCTACCCACGAGTTTTCTCACTTTTACCCTTCCGATTCTCTCCCCTATCCCGACACAGGGGGACTGAGCGAGCGGTTGTGTCGGGCTTAGTTGCCAGATGAGGTTAAACCACGACAGGCCCCTATTCCACTGTTCAACTACTCACACGGTTAACTTTTTCCCTTTATATCTCGCAAGATTAAATTACCATTCATCCTTATCACTTGCACCTCCAAGATGAATCTCCTTCCAACTTCTCCATAAATAAACTGGATCCTGTAATTTATTCTATTCTGTCATATGAAGAGTATCCAGAGACTTCCTCTTTTTCCAAAAGCCCCAGCTGCCCAATCCTGCAAAGTCCTACTCATGTCCGGCTATTCCCCTCGCCAGCTTCACCAGCCAAACAGGGTCTTTTCCTAATGGCTTATATCCTACAGCTAGTGAATAATGTACACTGAATAATGTTGGGAAACAACAAAAGGACCTTCTGGAAGATCATCTTCTGCCACATAGCATGAAAAATTTCTCTTTTCTATACACATCATTCTTAATTTTGTATTTAAAACAAAAGAATGAAAAGCACAGAGAGGAGAACATCCCCATCTTTTCACTGTAGCCACCTGATGGCTAGAAGTGATGGCAACTGAGCTCCTGAGTAAGTCACTAAAATATACTGATGATAAAAGGCAGAGCTATCATATTAAAAAATACAATGCTATTAGATAAATTTACAAACATTACAAATTAAAACCACAAAAATAGCTTTCTAGAACTGGAAATCTGTTTAGAATTAATATGCTTGTCACAAGTATCACTTTGCTGGGCCTGGGGATTGTTGGCTTTCTTTTCAAGATTTTACTTTTTTGCCTTTTCCCCCATCTTCTCATCATAAACAGAATGAGAAGGATACTCAATGCACTAACTGAACGCAAATTTTAAAATAACAGAAAACAAGATGCACCAGACTTAAAAGTGGAACTTGATTTTCTTTCTACAAAGTTTAACTAAAGGGAAAATGTTCCAAGTAATTATTTGACAAGGAAGAGCTTAATTCACTTCGTACATATGAACCTGAGTAACATGGGTTTCTCCTTTAAAGAAACAAGTGGACAAAAACCATTCTGACACTCCTGAAATATTTAATTATTCCCCACCCTATTCCAAACAATGCTTTCAAAATAAATCTGAATATTTTGGTTCATTTAATTCAATACTAATTTTTAATCTGTCTGTGCTGCTGCAGGACTTCAGACAACAAATCCCATCCAATTCCCTGGCTGACCTACACCTCCCACCAATTACCGCCACCTCAAGCCTCCTGCACCACACCACACAACTTGCAGTGCAGCCAAGGATTACAGCACACAACACTGAGTCCTCTCACTCGGTTTTATGGTGTAGTTTGTCACCAATGATTGTTACAAACATTGTAACGTTTCATTGCTTGTTCAGACCAAAGAAAAGAATTATTTCAACCAAATTTACCTAAAATGGAATGTTCCTTCTTCCACTCATGACTTAACATCTCTGAGGAGAATGAAGAAAGGCAAAACCAAACATTTTCCCTGAAGAATTTCTGAGAAGTTTTGTGCAAGATCAAAGGAATTATCCACTAGCTCTACGATAACCATTCTTGCACATGAAAAAACAAAGAAATAGCAGACAGCAAAGTCCATATGTTTATACTTCCATATACAACTCAAGCACTACTTCTGCATCTTTGCAGCCTAAACTGTTTTTACACTGTGCAACTATGTGCAGAAAGCATCCATTATCACCAGTGCTGAGAAGCTCAGACTGTATCCCCATCTCCCTATCTCACTGATTCCATAAATACGAAGTTGCTCAGCTTATACATTTGATTCCCAGAGAGCCCCTAATGAAGAGGACTCCACACAAAACTTAACACTGGGCTCAGTTCTCCTCCCAGTTCTGGGTCCTGTCTTTGCTACAGAAGATTCATCTCACACAACATCGACCTAATTCCAAACTATCAATTATCCCTGGATGAAAATAAGAGTACCAAATGTCCTTCTTGTGGAAACTATTTCATTCTTCATCAAATCACTCAGTAAAGAGAGAAAGAATAGCAAAGAATATTGCTGTTGCCTAGGGGAGCTGAGAGGGCAAAGACTAGATGCCTAGCTCCTCTTTCAGTTACAGTTGCTTCATGTCATTCAGCACCTGCTTAACATAAAATGGAAGCACTCAATGCAGGGACTGGGAAATATTGAGCTGTTAAATGAAGAGAGGATTATGACCAATTCCTCCTACTCCTGAGGTTATGTTGTAAAAAAGTAACCTTACCTTCATTCTCGAAAGCAAATCTGAAATGATCCAGAGGTGGTGTGAAACCCATTCTGAGCCATAACCTGGGCAGCATAAGGGCTGAAACCTGTGTACTGACAGGCACATGCTAAAAGAAATGAATACTGAAAATCTCGATCTTGTGCTTTCTGTCCCTCTTAACTCTTCTGCAGATCTAGCCCAGGAACCTTAAAAATTTTACAAGACAACATGGTTTACAAGGGTTAGCAATGCTACCATGTCATAGAAACCCATTCTATCAACATTCCTGTAAGTTAGACTCTTTTTGAAGATTTCACAGGGTTTGAACATTTCCTGAAGCACACAGACCCTGAATGTCACCTTTCTGCTATGCTAGTGCATTCTGCACTCATGTTCCACAAAAACAAATTCTTGTTCTTGATAATAAATAATGCCTTTACATAGAGTCTGATCTATAGCCCAGTAAAGACGTTCCCACTGACACAAAACTCTGAAGTAGGTGGCCAATTTCTGTTATTTTAACCATACTTTTACATTGAGCACACTATTAAACAGTCTAATAGATCCAGATGGCTGGATGACTTGCCTGAGACACAGTCGATATTTTCTTTTAAATGAGCTTAAATATGTCTACAGCTTTTCTGTTGTAATAGGGTCATCACTAACAGTAACCCAATTTACAAGTTTTTATGCATGTGCATTATTTTTAATACTCGATCACTCAAAATGTATCAAAAACAAGAGAGAAATGGAAGATCTCATCTACAAAACTAATGTAATTGCAAAGACATCCAAGTTGACAAGGGATTTGAACCCCAGAACAGTGAACATAAGCTTCATCCAATAATTTCAGAGCTGAATTTAGCCTTATTTTGCTTATTTTTAAGGCTTTTGTGCATATTCTCCCCTATAATTTGCACATCACCCTGTTCATTATTGAAATAGCATTTCAGTACATGTCTAATCAAAATAATTACTACAAATTGTTTAGAACTGTGAAGCACGTGGGACTAAGCGTTCAGTTCAGCAGTAAGTCATACAATCACACAGAGAGCTGCTCTAGACACTTTTTATAAAGTAATCAAATTGTGAAACTTAGCAATGCAATTGATTTTCCTGTCAGAGATCTACACTGCCTGGGATGCCAAACGGCTGTCGAGAAATTCATTCACCTACAAGCCTGGGAGCAATCACCCACCCACTAAAACATTTGAGTGGGTGGGAGTCTGTTTTAAATGAGTCACCTAATTATCTGCAGTACACTGGCACAGCAAAACAAGCAACACTGAGGAATATGCACTTTACTCAACAGTTTCTTTTTCATCTCTCATTGGCACTTTTCCGTCTCAAATAAAGCTCCCTTCTTTCATGCCATGTCAGAAAAGACACATGATAATGTTGTAGCATTCAATGAGGAGCTGCTTCATTAACAACTGAGTTATGTCACATCCTTTCATACCTTGCTATATGACTGCAACAACTTGACAAGACAAATCCTAATGCAATGCATTAGCCAAAGTGGATAGAGAGATACCGCTTTCAGAAGACTGCTGTCATGACAGGATTTCTTTATTTTTCCTCTGTAAGTTCTCCTTGCTGAAGGCTGCACAGGTTCTTCAAATACTTCTTGGCAGGCCTCACACTGACTCATACATCCTACTGTTACCCACTAATAAGTAGTCATGTGGCACAGAAGTGTTTGAAGTAAAATTGCAGACAGTACCACAGTACTGTACACAAACTAGTATTCTGTCTCAGCTTTTAATTTGGAATTTCCAAACGCAAACAAAAGGCATGCTATTATGCACTGTATATTATATTGTATTTTCATATCGTATTCCTGATTTTTCTGTTTTCTGCATAGTCTTTTCACATTGCCCTATTTTCCAGTCTGAATACAAATATGTAATATAATAGAGTTTCATTTCTGAGGACTAGTACAAGAATGCACTAACTGTTTGTTAAATGGATTAAGAACTTTTTCAATAGCGGCCAGGGGACTCAAACATCCAAAGGCAGCAAAAGACTCATATATAAATACAAGATATGCTTTTAACCACTGTCTTCCCAAGTAGACTTGCTGGAGACCAGACTGCACCACTACAACCTGCCGTTGATTTTCAAACGTGCCTCAGGAAACTAAGGTCTGCAAGAACCACTAAAATTCAGAATACTTGTGCTCCTAAACTCCATTTAGCACATTTAAAACATTCCCCCTATTTCATGTATTAGCCAGAAGCTTTGTTGATGAGTACAATCATCATAATGTGCAAATTAAAAGTACACTAAAGTACTAAAGCTAGGAAAACTGTACAACAAAACTCTTTGACAAAGCTATATGCAGAGGGTTCATTTCATTGAAACTCTGAACACTGCAGTTATTAGAGAACACACTTACTGCTTGCCCTGTGGAAACCTACAGATGGCGGCTACTTTTCCTTTATGAATCACCATACCTAATTCTGCCCTATACTAGTCTTAAGTGTCTTCTGCTTTCACCCTTCTGGAGAAGTAACTCTTAAGTTAATGATGTGGAACAATCTGACCTTTCTGAGTCTCCATTCCAGGCAGGAATTTGTAAAAGAGAAATAAAGATTCTTTACTATAAATGTTGATATTCTTTTAATGCACTTAAAACCCCTAGAAGATAGGAGGTAATATGAGGACTTGTTAGCCATGAAGTTATTTTCATGCATCTAGTCAAAACGTATGGCACACTAATGTCACCAAAAGAATCTCCTTCACCACAATGAATTCAGATTCATACAATGATACTTCACCCATGTCCATTTTATTGAAGTCAGGTATGATACAAATATGCAGTAAGATAAGATGCCTGGCCACTTACAAGGCTCACAGAACTTGTTCTCACATGTGTGTTTTCCACTGACTCTAATATGCATATTTCTCTGCTTTTCCAGACGGTGCATCAGACAACACTTCATAAAGGTGAAGTTTTCTGAGATTTTTGTTCTAGAGACCAAACAACTCTAGAAATTATTTTCAAGAACAGATTGAAAAGGGAGATCAGTATTTTATGCTGAAGATTGAAATATCAAGCAACTAATTGACAAGGATACGCCAAGGTGAAAAGAAACATCAGCTGGCATGCAATAAAGGATTGATGTGTACCTCATGTTCATCATCTTAGCATGCAATGCCAGTTAAAACCAAATACGGAACATCTTTATGTTTACTAGTGTTTTTCCTGAGACATCAAAGATTTTAGTCCATTTGGTCATGCTATGGGAACTTGTGTTCAGCAAGAGTCCTAGGAATGCTTTCCCAGGACTCTTGCTGGGATGAGCTTTCAAATACTGGGACAGAGAAAAGAAAGGCATTTTACACAGTTCTTACCATGTATGTGTTGTTGGGAGAATGGCCAAGTGTGCCCCAGAGCTTGAACAAGATCTGCACACTTAGCTCCAACTTCTCAAACTGAGCTGTTTTCATTATCTCACTAACCACAATGCACTTCACAAATACATGACATATTTGATTTATATACATGCAGATTATGAAGACAAACACAGTCTGGTTATCTTGTCTGACCTTCTGCCTGAGAAAGGCCTCAGTACTTCCTTAACCAAGCATACCTTGAACATCACTTGCAATTTCTAATTAAGATGCCAGAGAATGCGACAGCAATGGCGAGTTATTCAGGAGGTTAATTACCTGTACTACTAAAGCAATGCACCTTATTTCTAAGTCTGAGTATGTATCTCATTATACATCTATGCAGAAGAACAAAGAAACTTTTGTTTTCTCAGCCCTTATGTACACACTGATTGAATTCCTCTCCAGATAGAGAGGAAGGAGACAGACAGACTGACTGCATAGTAACACAGGCACTAACAGTCTTTTCCTTCAGATGAAAAATCTTCGATAAGCATATTCTAATTAACCTAGGCTACAGAAAAAGCTGAATACAATCTGGTTCCACACTCCTTTGTAGTGTACAAGCTCAAAGGGGAGGGTAGAACTCATCTGAAAAATCACTTGGAGTGGAGGTGGAAAAGGTACAAGTAAATGATGGATTCACCTCCCTCACCTTAGTACTAAAGTCTGTACCAATACAGAGAAGCATAAACAGGTTCCTCTGGCTGTTGTAGATATGTCCTCATATTCTTTCAACTGTTACGGTTTCTCCCCTTGTGAACTATCATTTTAACCAGTCTCTATAAAAAGAACTATTGGATTAAAAGAGGCTCATTCCAGACTTGCAAAATCTTGTCCAACCTGAAGACAACTTTAACAAAGCCTCAGGCATTTCCTGTCTTTTTTTGGTAGTGTTCAGTACAATACAAACTTTCATGTTTTTTCATAACTACTTTTATTATATCTTTCTCTCTCATTCTCTCATTTAAATAAAAGCCCTAGAAACCTATGGTTTCATAGATTGCCCACAACCGACAATTTATGGATGCTACTTGCAACCTTCAAAAGCTTTTAAAAATAGTACTGGATCTATTATTGTGAATTACAGTAATTGCAGCAAAGACTTAAGAGGCACTCTGAGAAATTTCAATTTCATGGTATGTTTCTGAACCCACTTCCTTGGCATCTGGGGGAAAACACAGTTATTTTTTGTGAAAGAGCTTTTCTTCCAATCTTTTGATAGAAAGTTTCAACTGAAACTTCAGTATCAAAATTTCTCTTCAGAAAAAAAAAAGCTGGAAACTAGAACTGCAACAAAGGCAAAGACGGTACAAGACTAGAGCCTCCCCGCAGCTGTATGAGTGCAAGCAGAAAGCAACCCCTTTAGTAGAGAATAGCCTTTGGGATCTCCATTTTCTTCAACTTTCCAGGAGTTTCTTCTTCTGAGATTTTAACTTGAAAGGTCTGATGTGGTCAATGTATTCTTAGATGAACAATCAAAACTGAACTTAGAAATATACTATTCATGAGAACATTAGCCGGTTTGGGCTCAAGAAGTAAGAGGTCATTCATATATATATATAGGACTGGAAGAAATATTCAAGGAGCTCTCCAGCTTCCCTTAGACAGCCTGCCCACTACCCTATCACAAAAACAGATCAGTTGCACTTGGAGAAGACAGGAACCATGTGACAATAAACTAAGCAAACAGGACATAATCTCCTCATTTACTTCTTCCTTCCAAAAATGCAGCTTTTCCTACCTTAATCCTAAAAGCATCTCTACAGTCTGCACACTCAGAGTACAGGCTGGAACAGGCACACCTACCATCTCATAGACAGAGAAGAACTGAGCATCTAGCCAGAAAAACAGGGACAGACATGATGAGCCAGACATGAAAAATATCCTAAAAAAGCATCCTTAAGATCCTAGGTGCCTCACAAAAAGTTTGTTCTTACTGCGCTGAGAGCAGTCCTAGAGGATAGGATCAGCTCACAGGGACAAAAGCAGATTTGAGATCAAGTCCTTCAACTTCCAGACTGTCTCCCAGTGATTTCCAGACCTTCATCCAGTGATTTTTTCCTCTTGG